>NW_021267582.1:21227-34351 GCF_002162155.2 Triticum dicoccoides
GGGGGGTAGCAATGCCACTGGAGCGTCGTACCGGGCCCTCATACATGCGGGGTGGTGTTGTGGCATGTCCGAAGAGGCGGCACGCGTCTCCGGGTTGTGGCCCCCCTCACGGACGGCAATGAAACGGTAGTAGACGTTCTGCGGTAACGATGCAGCGTGAATATTATTAAATACTTGGAGCGCGATAAAATCATGAGTTTTTACGCAACATGGGCACATGTGCTATAGGACTGATGGTAATTTTTCATATTTTTTTGTGATGGAGAAGTATCTGAACACTTCCCTCTACGCGGATTGCTCTTCGCACGTCTACGACTGTGGCCGGCGGCCTCCGGGGGCTAGCATACCGTCAAATCTTGCATAGGCGGCCTCTCACAAGTCTGGAAGTGTTGAGGCGGTTGCAAACGCCTAGCACGCGTCTCGGGGTGTGCCCCCCCCCTCACGGACGCCGCCGCCGCCGGTACCTGGAGGGGGGAAACGGACGCGTCGGGTCTACACGGAGTGGATGTAGCTGTCGGTTTGGCCCGGATGTTGCTTCCCGGTGTCCCTCTGGGCCAGACTAACACAACCAGGTGGAGAGGTCCACTGGTCAAAGCCCGTCCGTGCAAAGTCAAAGCGCTAGATCCCGTGGTCAAACGCTACAGGGTTAGGCGGGACGGGGGCCCTGGGGGGTAGCAATGCCACCGGAGCGTCGTACCGGGCCCTCATACATGCGGGGTGGTGTTGTGGCATGTCCGAAGAGGCGGCACGCGTCTCCGGGTTGTGGCCCCCCTCACGGACGGCAATGAAACGGTAGTAGACGTTCTGCGGTAACGATGCAGCGTGAATATTATTAAATACTTGGAGCGTGATAAAATCATGAGTTTTTTACACAACGTGGGCACATGTGCTACAGGACTGATGGTAATTTTTCATAATTTTTTGTGATGGAGAAGTATCTGAACACTTCCCTCTACGCGGATTGCTCTTCGCACGTCTACGACTGTGGCCGGCGGCCTCTGGGGGCTAGCATACCGTCAAATCTTGCGTAGGTGGCCTCTCACAAGTCTGGAAGTGTTGAGGCGGTTGCAAACACCCACCACGCGTCTCCGGGGTGTGCCCCCCCCCCTCACGGACGCCGCCGCCGCCCGCACCTGGAGGGGGGAAACGGATGCGTCGGGTCTACACGGAGTGGATGTAGCTGTCGATTTGGCCCGGATGTTGCTCCAAAGTGTTCCTCTGGGCCGACCTAACACAACCGGGTGGAGAGTTCCACTCGTCAAAGCTCGTCCGTGCAAAGTCAAAGGGCTAGATCCCGTGGTCAAACGCTACAGGGTTAGGCGGGACGGGGGCCCTGGGGGGGGGTAGCAATGCCACCGGAGCGTCGTACCGAGCCCTCATACATGCGGGGTGGTGTTGTGGCATGTCCGAAGAGGCGGCACGCGTCTCCGGGTTGTGGCCCCCCTCACGGACGGCAATGAAACGGTAGTAGACGTTCTGCAGTAACGATGCAGCATGAATATTATTAAATACTTGGAGCGTGATAAAATCATGAGTTTTTTACACAACGTGGGCAGATGTGCTATAGGACTGATGGTAATTTTTCATAATTTTTTGCGATGGAGAAGTATCTGAACACTTCCCTCTATGCGGATTGCTCTTCGCACGTCTACGACTGTGGCCGGCGGCCTCCGGGGGCTAGCATACCGTCAAATCTTGCGTAGGCGGCCTCTCACAAGTCTGGAAGTGGTGAGGCGGTTGCAAACGCCCAGCACGCGTCTCCGGGGTGTGCCCCCCCCCCTCACGGACGCCGCCGCCGCCGGCACTTGGAGGGGGGAAACGGACGCGTCGGGTCTACACGGAGTGGATGTAGCTGTGGGCCTGGCCCGGATGTTCCTCCACAGTGTTCCTCTGGGCCGACCTAACACAACCGGGTGGAGAGGTCCACTGGTCAAAGCCCGTCCGTGCAAAGTCAAAGGGCTAGATCCCGTGGTCAAACGCTACAGGGTTAGGCGGGACGGGGGCCTTGGGGGGGTAGCAATGCCACCGGAGCGTCGTACCGGGCCCTCGTACATGCGGGGTGGTGTTGTGGCATGTCCGAAGAGGCGGCACGCGTCTCCGGGTTGTGGCCCCCCTCACGGACGGCAATGAAACGGTAGTAGACGTTCTGCGGTAACGATGCAGCGTGAATATTATTAAATACTTGGAGCGTGATAAAATCATGAGTTTTTTACACAACGTGGGCACATGTGCTATAGGACTGATGGTAATTTTTCATAATTTTTTGTGATGGAGAAGTATCTGAACACTTCCCTCTACGCGGATTGCTCTTCTCACGTCTACGACTGTGGCCGGTGGCCTCCGGGGGCTAGCATACCGTCAAATCTTGCGTAGGCGGCCTCTCACAAGTCTGGAAGTGTTGAGGCGGTTGCAAACGCCCAGCACGCGTCTCCGGGGTGTGCCCCCCCCCTCACGGACGCCGCCGCCGCCGGCAAGTGGAGGGGGGAAACGGACGCGTCGGGTCTACACGGAGTGGATGTAGCTGTCGGTTTGGCCCGGATGTTGCTTCCCGGTGTCCCTCTGGGCCGACCTAACACAACCAGGTGGAGAGGTCCACTGGTCAAAGCCCGTCCGTGCAAAGTCAAAGCGCTAGATCCCGTGGTCAAACGCTACAGGGTTAGGCGGGACGGGGGCCCTGGGGGGTAGCAATGCCACCGGAGCGTCGTACCGGGCCCTCATACATGCGGGGTGGTGTTGTGGCATGTCCGAAGAGGCGGCACGCGTCTCCGGGTTGTGGCCCCCCTCACGGACGGCAATGAAACGGTAGTAGACGTTCTGCGGTAACGATGCAACGTGAATATTATTAAATACTTGGAGCGTGATAAAATCATGAGTTTTTACACAACATGGGCACATGTGCTATAGGACAGATGGTAATTTTTCATAATTTTTTGTGATGGAGAAGTATCTGAACACTTCCCTCTACGCGGATTGCTCTTCGCACGTCTACGACTGTTGCCGGCGGCCTCCGGGGGCTAGCATACCGTCAAATCTTGCATAGGCGGCCTCTCACAAGTCTGGAAGTGTTGAGGCGGTTGCAAACGCCCAGCACGCGTCTCCGGGGTGTGCCCCCCCCCTCACGGCCGCCGCCGCCGCCGGCACCTGGAGGGGGAAACGGATGCGTCGGGTCTACACGGAGTGGATGTAGCTGTCGGTTTGGCCCGGATGTTGCTCCAAAGTGTTCCTCTGGGCCGACCTAACACAATCGGGTGGAGAGTTCCACTCGTCAAAGCTCGTCCATGCAAAGTCAAAGGGCTAGATCCCGTGGTCAAACGCTACAGGGTTAGGCGGGACGGGGGCCCTGGGGGGGGGGTAGCAATGCCACCGGAGCGTCGTACCGAGCCCTCATACATGCGGGGTGGTGTTGTGGCATGTCCGAAGAGGCGACACGCGTCTCCGGGTTGTGGCCCCCCTCACGGACGGCAATGAAACGGTAGTAGACGTTCTGCGGTAATGATGCAGCGTGAATATTATTAAATACTTGGAGCGTGATAAAATCATGAGTTTTTTACACAACGTGGGCACATGTGCTATAGGACTGATGGTAATTTTTCATAATTTTTTGTGATGAAGAAGTATCTGAACACTTCCCTCTACGCGGATTGCTCTTCGCACGTCTACGACTGTGGCCGGCGGCCTCCGGGGGCTAGCACACCGTCAAATCTTGCGTAGGCGGCCTCTCACAAGTCTGGAAGTGGTGAGGCGGTTGCAAACGCCCAGCATGCGTCTCCGGGGTGTGCCCCCCCCCCTCACGGACGCCGCCGCCGCCGGCACCTGGAGGGGGGAAACGGACGCGTCGGGTCTACACGGAGTGGATGTAGCTGTGGGCCTGGCCCGGATGTTGCTCCAAAGTGTTCCTCTGGGCCGACCTAACACAACCGGGTGGAGAGGTCCACTGGTCAAAGCCCGTCCGTGCAAAGTCAAAGGGCTAGATCCCGTGGTCAAACGCTACAGGGTTAGGCGGGACGGGGGCCTTGGGGGGGTAGCAATGCCACCGGAGCGTCGTACCGGGCCCTCGTACATGCGGGGTGGTGTTGTGGCATGTCCGAAGAGGCGGCACGCGTCTCCGGGTTGTGGCCCCCCTCACGGACGACAATGAAACGGTAGTAGACGTTCTGCGGTAACGATGCAGCGTGAATATTATTAAATACTTGGAGCGTGATAAAATCATGAGTTTTTTACACAACGTGGGCACATGTGCTATAGGACTGATGGTAATTTTTCATAATTTTTTGTGATGGAGAAGTATCTGAACACTTCCCTCTACGCGGATTGCTCTTCTCACGTCTACGACTGTGGCCGGCGGCCTCCGGGGGCTAGCATACCGTCAAATCTTGCGTAGGCGGCCTCTCACAAGTCTGGAAGTGTTGAGGCGGTTGCAAACGCCCAGCACGCGTCTCCGGGGTGTGCCCCCCCCCCTCACGGCCGCCGCCGCCGCCGGCACCTGGAGGGGGGAAACGGACGCGTCGGGTCTACACGGAGTGGATGTAGCTGTCGGTTTGGCCCGGATGTTGCTTCCCGGTGTCCCTCTGGGCCGACCTAACACAACCAGGTGGAGAGGTCCACTGGTCAAAGCCCGTCCGTGCAAAGTCAAAGCGCTAGATCCCGTGGTCAAACGCTACAGGGTTAGGCGGGACGGGGGCCCTGGGGGGTAGCAATGCCACCGGAGCGTCGTACCGGGCCCTCATATATGCGGGGTGGTGTTGTGGCATGTCCGAAGAGGCGGCACGCGTCTCCGGGTTGTGGCCCCCCTCACGGACGGCAATGAAACGGTAGTAGACGTTCTGCGGTAACTATGCAACGTGAATATTATTAAATACTTGGAGCGTGATAAAATCATGAGTTTTTACACAACATGGGCACATATGCTATAGGACTGATGGTAATTTTTCATAATTTTTTGTGATGGAGAAGTATCTGAACACTTCCCTCTACGCGGATTGCTCTTCGCACGTCTACTACTGTTGCCGGCGGCCTCCGGGGGCTAGCATACCGTCAAATCTTGCGTAGGCGGCCTCTCACAAGTCTGGAAGTGTTGAGGCGGTTGCAAACGCCCAGCACGCGTCTCCGGGGTGTGCCCCCCCCCTCACGGCCGCCGCCGCCGCCGGCACCTGGAGGGGGAAACGGATGCGTCGGGTCTACACGGAGTGGATGTAGCTGTCGGTTTGGCCCGGATGTTGCTCCAAAGTGTTCCTCTGGGCCGACCTAACACAATCGGGTGGAGAGTTCCACTCGTCAAAGCTCGTCCATGCAAAGTCAAAGGGCTAGATCCCGTGGTCAAACGCTACAGGGTTAGGCGGGACGGGGGCCCTGGGGGGGGGTAGCAATGCCACCGGAGCGTCGTACCGAGCCCTCATACATGCGGGGTGGTGTTGTGGCATGTCCGAAGAGGCGGCACGCGTCTCCGGGTTGTGGCCCCCCTCACGGACGGCAATGAAACGGTAGTAGACGTTCTGCGGTAACGATGCAGCGTGAATATTATTAAATACTTGGAGCATGATAAAATCATGAGTTTTTTACACAACGTGGGCACATGTGCTATAGGACTGATGGTAATTTTTCATAATTTTTTGTGTTGAAGAAGTATCTGAACACTTCCCTCTACGCGGATTGCTCTTCGCACGTCTACGACTGTGGCCGGCGGCCTCCGGGGGCTAGCATACCATCAAATCTTGCGTAGGCGGCCTCTCACAAATCTGGAAGTGTTGAGGCGGTTGCAAACGCCCAGCACGCGTCACCGGGGTGTGCCCCCCCCTCACGGACGCCGCCGCCGCCGGCACCTGGAGGGGGGAAACGGACGCGTCGGGTCTACACGGAGTGGATGTAGCTGTGGGCCTGGCCCGGATGTTGCTCCAAAGTGTTCCTCTGGGCCGACCTAACACAACCGGGTGGAGAGGTCCACTGGTCAAAGCCCGTCCGTGCAAAGTCAAAGGGCTAGATCCCGTGGTCAAACGCTACAGGGTTAGGCGGGACGGGGGCCCTGGGGGGGTAGCAATGCCACCGGAGCGTCGTATCGGGCCCTCGTACATGCGGGGTGGTGTTGTGGCATGTCCGAAGAGGCGGCACGCGTCTCCGGGTTGTGGCCCCCCTCACGGACGGCAATGAAACGGTAGTAGACGTTCTGCGGTAACGATGCAGCGTGAATATTATTAAATACTTGGAGCATGATAAAATCATGAGTTTTTTACACAATGTGGGCACATGTGCTATAGGACTGATGGTAATTTTTCATAATTTTTTGTGATGGAGAAGTATCAGAACACTTCCCTCTACGCGGATTGCTCTTCGCACGTCTACGAGTGTGGCCGGCGGCCTCCGGGGGCTAGCATACCGTCAAATCTTGCGTAGGCGGCCTCTCACAAATCTGGAAGTGTTGAGGTGGTTGCAAACGCCCAGCACGCGTCTCCGGGGTGTGCCCCCCCCTCACGGACGCCGCCGCCGCCGGCACCTGGAGGGGGGAAACGGACGCGTCGGGTCTACACGGAGTGGATGTAGCTGTGGGTTTGGCCCGGATGTTGCTCCAAAGTGTTGCTCTGGGCCGACCTAACACAACCGGGTGGAGAGGTCCACTGGTCAAAGCCCGTCCGTGCAAAGTCAAAGGGCTAGATCCCGTGGTCAAACGCTACAGGGTTAGGCGGGACAGGGGCCCTGGGGGGGTAGCAATGCCACCGGAGCGTCGTACCGGGCCCTCATACATGCGGGGTGGTGTTGTGGCATGTCCGAAGAGGCGGCACGCGTCTCCGGGTTGTGGCCCCCCTCACGGACGGCAATGAAACGGTAGTAGACGTTCTGCGGTAACGATGCAGCGTGAATATTATTAAATACTTGGAGCGCGATAAAATCATGAGTTTTTTACACAACATGGGCACATGTGCTATAGGACTGATGGTAATTTTTCATAATTTTTTGTGATGGAGAAGTATCCGAACACTTCCCTCTACGCGGATTGCTCTTCGCACGTCTACGACTGTGGCCGGCGGCCTCCGGGGGCTAGCATACCGTCAAATCTTGCGTAGGCAGCCTCTCACAAGTCTGGAAGTGTTGAGGCGGTTGCAAATGCCCAGCACGCGTCTCCGGGGTGTGCCCCCCCCTCACGGAAGCCGCCGTCGCCGGCACCTGGAGGGGGAAACGGACGCGTCGGGTCTACACGGAGTGGATGTAGCTGTGGGCCTGGCCCGGATGTTGCTCCAAAGTGTTCCTCTGGGCCGACCTAACACAACCGGGTGGAGAGGTCCACTGGTCAAAGCCCGTCCGTGCAAAGTCAAAGGGCTAGATCCCGTGGTCAAACGCTACAGGGTTAGGCAGGACGGGGGCCCTGGGGGGGTAGCAATGCCACCGGAGCGTCGTACCGGGTCCTCATACATGTGGGGTGGTGTTGTGGCATGTCCGAAGAGGCGGCACGCGTCTCCGGGTTGTGGCCCCCCTCACGGACGGCAATGAAACGGTAGTAGACGTTCTGCGGTAACGATGCAGCGTGAATATTATTAAATACTTGGAGCGCAATAAAATCATGAGTTTTTTACACAATGTGGGCACATGTGCTATAGGACTGATGGTAATTTTTCATAATTTTTTGTGATGGAGAAGTATCTGAACACTTCCCTCTACGCGGATTGCTCTTCGCACGTCTATGACTGTGGCCGGCGGCCTCCGGGGGCTAGCATACCGTCAAATCTTGCGTAGGTGGCCTCTCACAAATCTGGAAGTGTTGAGGCGGTTGCAAACGCCCAGCACGCGTCTCCGGGGTGTGCCCCCCCCCCCCCTCACGGCCGCCGCCGCCGGCGGCACCTGGAGGGGGGAAACGGACGCGTCGGGTCTACACGGAGTGGATGTAGCTGTGGGTTTGGCCCGGATGTTGCTTCCCGGTGTCCCTCTGGGCCGACCTAACACAACCGGGTGGAGAGGTCCACTGGTCAAAGCCCGTCCGTGCAAAGTCAAAGGGCTAGATCCCGTGGTCAAACGCTACAGGGTTAGGCGGGACGGGGGCCCAGGGGGGTAGCAATGCCACCGGAGCGTCGTACCGGGCCCTCATACATGCGGGGTGGTGTTGTGGCATGTCCAAAGAGGCGGCACGCGTCTCCGGGTTGTGGCCCCCCTCACGGACGACAATGAAACGGTAGTAGACGTTCTGCGGTAACGATGCAGCGTGAATATTATTAAATACTTGGAGCGCGATAAAATCATGAGTTTTTTACACAACGTGGGCACATGTGCTATAGGACTGATGGTAATTTTTCATAATTTTTTGTGATGGAGAAGTATCTGAACACTTCCCTCTACGCGGATTGCTCTTCGCACGTCTACGACTGTGGCCGGCGGCCTCCGGGGGCTAGCATACCGTCAAATCTTGCGTAGGCGGCCTCTCACAAGTCTGGAAGTGTTGAGGCGGTTGAAAACGCCCAACACGGGTCTCCGGGGTGTGCCCCCCCCCTCACGGACGCCGCCGCCGCCGGCACCTGGAGGGGGGAAACGGACGCGTCGGGTCTACACGGAGTGGATGTAGCTGTCGGTTTGGCCCGGATGTTGCTTCCCGGTGTCCCTCTGGGCCGACCTAACACAACCAGGTGGAGAGGTCCACTGGTCAAAGCCCGTCCGTGCAAAGTCAAAGCGCTAGATCCCGTGGTCAAACGCTACATGGTTAGGCGGGACGGGGGCCCTGGGGGGTAGCAATGCCACCGGAGCGTCGTACCGGGCCCTCATATATGCGGGGTGGTGTTGTGGCATGTCCGAAGAGGCGGCACGCGTCTCCGGGTTGTGGCCCCCCTCACGGACGGCAATGAAACGGTAGTAGACGTTCTGCGGTAACGATGCAGCGTGCATATTATTAAATACTTGGAGCGTGATAAAATCATGAGTTTTTTACACAACGTGGGCACATGTGCTATAGGACTGATGGTAATTTTTCATAATTTTTTGTGATGGAGAAGTATCTGAACACTTCCCTCTACGCGGATTGCTCTACGCACGTCTACGACTGTGGCCGGCGGCCTCCGGGGGCTAGCATACCGTCAAATCTTGCGTAGGCGGCCTCTCACAAGTCTGGAAGTGTTGAGGCGGTTGCAAACGCCCAGCACGCGTCTCCGGGGTGTGCCCCTCCCCTCACGGACGCCGCCGCCGCCGGCACCTGGAGGGGGGAAACGGATGCGTCGGGTCTACACGGAGTGGATGTAGCTGTCGGTTTGGCCCGGATGTTGCTCCAAAGTGTTCCTCTGGGCCGACCTAACACAACCAGGTGGAGAGGTCCACTGGTCAAAGCCCGTCCGTGCAAAGTCAAAGGGCTAGATCCCGTGGTCAAACGCTACAGGGTTAGGCGGGACGGGGGCCCTGGGGGGTAGCAATGCCACCGGAGCGTCGTACCGAGCCCTCATACATGCGGGGTGGTGTTGTGGCATGTCCGAAGAGGCGGCACGCGTCTCCGGGTTGTGGCCCCACTCACGGACGGCAATGAAACGGTAGTAGACGTTCTGCGGTAACGATGCAGCGTGAATATTATTAAATACTTGGAGCGTGATAAAATCATGAGTTTTTTACACAACGTGGGCACATGTGCTATAGGATTGATGGTAATTTTTCATAATTTTTTGTGATGGAGAAGTATCTGAACACTTCCCTCTACGCGGATTGCTCTTCGCACGTCTACGACTGTGGCCGGCGGCCTCCGAGGGCTAGCATACCGTCAAATCTTGCGTAGGCGGCCTCTCACAAGTCTGGAAGTGTTGAGGCGGTTGCAAACGCCCAGCACGCGTCTCCGGGGTGTGCCCCCCCCCTCACGGCCGCCGCCGCCGCCGGCACCTGGAGGGGGGAAACGGACGCGTCGGGTCTACACGGAGTAGATGTAGCTGTGGGTTTGGCCCGGATGTTGCTTCCCGATGTCCCTCTGGGCCGACCTAACACAACCGGGTGGAGAGGTCCAGTGGTCAAAGCCCGTCCGTGCAAAGTCAAAGCGCTAGATCCCGTGGTCAAACGCTACAGGGTTAGGCGGGACGGGGGCCCAGGGGGGTAGCAATGCCACCGGAGTGTCGTACCGGGCCCTCATACATGCGGGGTGGTGTTGTGGCATGTCCGAAGAGGCGGCACGCGTCTCCGGGTTGTGGCCCCCCTCACGGACGGCAATGAAACGGTAGTAGACGTTCTGCGGTAACGATGCAGCGTGAATATTATTAAATACTTGGAGCGCGATAAAATCATGAGTTTCTTACACAACGTGGGCACATGTGCTATAGGACTGATGGTAATTTTTCATAATTTTTTGTGATGGAGAAGTATCTGAACACTTTCCTCTACGCGGATTGCTCTTCGCACGTCTACGACTGTGGCCGGCGGCCTCCGGGGGCTAGCATACCGTCAAATCTTGCGTAGGCGGCCTCTCACAAGTCTGGAAGTGTTGAGGCGGTTGCAAACGCCCAGCACGCGTCTCCGGGGTGTCCCCCCCCCCTCACGGACGTTGCCGCCGCCGGCACCTGGAGGGGGGAAACGGACGCGTCGGGTCTACACGGAGTGGATGTAACTGTCGGTTTGGCCCGGATGTTGCTTCCCGGTGTCCCTCTGGGCCGACCTAACACAACCAGGTGGAGAGGTCCACTGGTCAAAGCCCGTCCGTGCAAAGTCAAAGCGCTAGATCCCGTGGTCAAACGCTACAGGGTTAGGCGGGACTGGGGCCCTGGGGGGTAGCAATGCCACCGGAGCGTCGTACCGGGCCCTCATACATGCGGGGTGGTGTTGTGGCATGTCCGAAGAGGCGGCACGCGTCTCTGGGTTGTGGCCCCCCTCACAGACGGCAATGAAACGGTAGTAGACGTTCTGCGGTAACGATGCAGCCTGAATATTATTAAATACTTGGAGCGTGATAAAATCATGAGTTTTTTACACAACGTGGGCACATGTGCTATAGGACTGATGGTAATTTTTCATAATTTTTTGTGATGGAGAAGTATCTGAACACTTCCCTCTACGCGGATTGCTCTTCGCACGTCTACGACTGTGGCCGGCGGCCTCCGGGGGCTAGCATACCGTCAAATCTTGCGTAGGCGGCCTCTCACAAGTCTGGAAGTGTTGAGGCGGTTGCAAACGCCTAGCACGCGTCTCCGGGGTGTGCCCCCCCCTCACGGACGCCGCCGCCGCCGGCACCTGGAGGGGGGAAACGGACGCGTCGGGTCTACACGGAGTGGATGTAGCTGTGGGCCTGGCCCGGATGTTGCTCCAAAGTGTTCCTCTGGGCCGACCTAACACAACCGGGTGGAGAGGTCCACTGGTCAAAGCCCGTCCGTGCAAAGTCAAAGGGCTAGATCCCGTGGTCAAACGCTACAGGGTTAGGCGGGACGGGGGCCCTGGGGGGGTAGCAATGCCACCGGAGCGTCGTACCGAGCCCTCATACATGCGGGGTGGTGTTGTGGCATGTCTGAAGAGGCGGCACGCGTCTCCGGGTTGTGGCCCCCCTCACGGACGGCAATGAAACGGTAGTAGACGTTCTGCGGTAACGATGCAGCGTGAATATTATTAAATACTTGGAGCGTGATAAAATCATGAGTTTTTTACACAACGTGGGCACATGTGCTATAGGACTGATGGTAATTTTTCATAATTTTTTGTGATGGAGAAGTATCTGAACACTTCCCTCTACGCAGATTGCTCTTCGCACGTCTACGACTGTGGCCGGCGGCCTCCGGGGGCTAGCATACCGTCAAATCTTGCGTAGGCAGCCTCTCACAAGTCTGGAAGTATTGAGGCGGTTGCAAATGCCCAGCACGCGTCTCCGGGGTGTGCCCCCCCTCACGGACGCCGCCGCCGCCGGCACCTGGAGGGGGGAAACGGACGCGTCGGGTCTACACGGAGTGGATGTAGCTGTGGGCCTGGCCCGGATGTTGCTCCAAAGTGTTCCTCTGGGCCGACCTAACACAACCGGGTGGAGAGGTCCACTGGTCAAAGCCCGTCCGTGCAAAGTCAAAGCGCTAGATCCCGTGGTCAAACGCTACAGGGTTAGGCGGGACGGGGGCCCTGGGGGGTAGCAATGCCACCGGAGCGTCGTACCGGGCCCTCATACATGCGGGGTGGTGTTGTGGCATGTCCGAAGAGGCGGCACGCGTCTCCGGGTTGTGGCCCCCCTCACGGACGGCAATGAAACGGTAGTAGACGTTCTGCGGTAACGATGCAGCGTGAATATTATTAAATACTTGGAGCGTGATAAAATCATGAGTTTTTTACACAACGTGGGCACATGTGCTATAGGACTGATGGTAATTTTTCATAATTTTTTGTGATGGAGAAGTATCTGAACACTTCCCTCTACGCGGATTGCTCTTCGCACGTCTACGATTGTGGCCGGCGGCCTCCGGGGGCTAGCATACCGTCAAATCTTGCGTAGGCGGCCTCTCACAAGTCTAGAAGTGTTGAGGCGGTTGCAAACGCCCAGCACGTGTCTCCGGGGTGTGCCCCCCCCTCACGGACGCCGCCGCCGCCGGCACCTGGAGGGGGGAAACGGATGCGTCGGGTCTACACGGAGTGGATGTAACTGTCGGTTTGGCCCGGATGTTGCTCCAAAGTGTTCCTCTGGGCCGACCTAACACAACCGGGTGGAGAGGTCCACTGGTCAAAGCCCGTCCGTGCAAAGTCAAAGGGCTAGATCCCGTGGTCAAACGCTACAGGGTTAGGCGGGACGGGGGCCCTGGGGGTAGCAATGCCACCGGAGCGTCGTACCGAGCCCTCATACATGCGGGGTGGTGTTGTGGCATGTCCGAAGAGGCGGCACGCGTCTCCGGGTTGTGGCCCCCCTCACGGACGGCAATGAAACGGTAGTAGACGTTCTGCGGTAACGATGCAGCGTGAATATTATTAAATACTTGGAGCGTGATAAAATCATGAGTTTTTTACACAACGTGGGCACATGTGCTATAGGACTGATGGTAATTTTTCATAATTTTTTGTGATGGAGAAGTATCTGAACACTTCCCTCTACGCGGATTGCTCTTCGCACGTCTACGACTGTGGCCGGCAGCCTCCGGGGGCTAGCATACCGTCAAATCTTGCGTAGGCGGCCTCTCACAAGTCTGGAAGTGTTGAGGCGGTTGCAAACGCCCAGCACGCGTCTC
>NW_021267582.1:36316-43147 GCF_002162155.2 Triticum dicoccoides
CTGGCCCGGATGTTGCTCCAAAGGGTTCCTCTGAGCCGACCTAACACAACCGGGTGGAGAGGTCCACTGGTCAAAGCCCGTCCGTGCAAAGTCAAAGGGCTAGATCCCGTGGTCAAACGCTACAGGGTTAGGCGGGACGGGGGCCCTGGGGGGTAGCAATGCCACCGGAGTGTCGTACCGGGCCCTCATACATGCGGGGTTGTGTTGTGGCATGTCCGAAGAGGCGACACGCGTCTCCGGGTTGTGGCCCCCCTCACGGACGGCAATGAAATGGTAGTAGACGTTATGCGGTAACGATGCAGCGTGAATATTATTAAATACTTGGAGCGTGATAAAATCATGAGTTTTTTACACAACGTGGGCACATGTGCTATAGGACTGATGGTAATTTTTCATAATTTTTTGTGATGGAGAAGTATCTGAACACTTCCCTCTACGCGGATTGCTCTTCGCACGTCTACGACTGTGGCCGGCAGCCTCCGAGGGCTAGCATACCGTCAAATCTTGCGTAGGCGGCCTCTCACAAGTCTGGAAGTGTTGAGGCGGTTGCAAACGCCCAGCACGCGTCTCGGGGGTGTGCCCCCCCCCCTCACGGAAGCCGCCGCCGTCGGCACCTGGAGGGGGGAAACGGACACGTCGGGTCTACACGGAGTGGATGTAGCTGTGGGTTTGGCCCGGATGTTGCTTCCCCATGTCCCTCTGGGCCGACCTAACACAACCGGGTGGAGAGGTCCACTGGTCAAAGCCCGTCCGTGCAAAGTCAAAGGGCTAGATCCCGTGGTCAAACGCTACAGGGTTAGGCGGGACGGGGGCCCTGGGGGGGGGTAGCAATGCCACCGGAGCGTCGTACCGGGCCCTCATACATGCGGGGTGGTGTTGTGGCATGTCCGAAGAGGCGGCACGCGTCTCCGGGTTATGGCCCCCCTCACGGACGGCAATGAAACGGTAGTAGACGTTCTGCGATAACGATGCAACGTGAATATTATTAAATACTTGGAGCGCGATAAAATCATGAGTTTTTTACACAACGTGGGCACATGTGCTATAGGACTGATGGTAATTTTTCATAATTTTTTGTGATGGAGAAGTATCTGAACACTTCCCTCTACGCGGATTGCTCTTCGCACGTCTACGACTGTGGCCGGCGGCCTCCGGGGGCTAGCATACCGTCAAATCTTGCGTAGGCGGCCTCTCACAAGTCTGGAAGTGTTGAGGCGGTTGCAAACGCCTAGCACGCGTCTCCGGGGTGTGCCCCCCCCTCACGGACGCCGCCGCCGCCGGCACCTGGAGGGGGGAAACGGACGCGTCGGGTCTACACGGAGTGGATGTAGCTGTGGGCCTGGCCCGGATGTTGCTCCAAAGTGTTCCTCTGGGCCGACCTAACACAACCGGGTGGAGAGGTCCACTGGTCAAAGCCCGTCCGTGCAAAGTCAAAGGGCTAGATCCCGTGGTCAAACGCTACAGGGTTAGGCGGGACGGGGGCCCTGGGGGGGGGTAGCAATGCCACCGGAGCGTCGTACCGAGCCCTCATACATGCGGGGTGGTGTTGTGGCATGTCTGAAGAGGCGGCACGCGTCTCCGGGTTGTGGCCCCCCTCACGGATGGCAATGAAACGGTAGTAGACGTTCTGCGGTAACGATGCAGCGTGAATATTATTAAATACTTGGAGCGTGATAAAATCATGAGTTTTTTACACAACGTGGGCACATGTGCTATAGGACTGATGGTAATTTTTCATAATTTTTTGTGATGGAGAAGTATCTGAACACTTCCCTCTACGCAGATTGCTCTTCGCACGTCTACGACTGTGGCCGGCGGCCTCCGGGGGCTAGCATACCGTCAATTCTTGCGTAGGCAGCCTCTCACAAGTCTGGAAGTGTTGAGGCGGTTGCAAATGCCCAGCACGCGTCTCCGGGGTGTGCCCCCCCCTCACGGACGCCGCCGCCGCCGGCACCTGGAGGGGGGAAACGGACGCGTCGGGTCTACACGGAGTGGATGTAGCTGTGGGTCTGGCCCGGATGTTGCTCCAAAGGGTTCCTCTGAGCCGACCTAACACAACCGGGTGGAGAGGTCCACTGGTCAAAGCCCGTCCGTGCAAAGTCAAAGGGCTAGATCCCGTGGTCAAACGCTACAGGGTTAGGCGGGACGGGGGCCCTGGGGGGTAGCAATGCCACCGGAGTGTCGTACCGGGCCCTCATACATGCGGGGTTGTGTTGTGGCATGTCCGAAGAGGCGACACGCGTCTCCGGGTTGTGGCCCCCCTCACGGACGGCAATGAAATGGTAGTAGACGTTATGCGGTAACGATGCAGCGTGAATATTATTAAATACTTGGAGCGTGATAAAATCATGAGTTTTTTACACAACGTGGGCACATGTGCTATAGGACTGATGGTAATTTTTCATAATTTTTTGTGATGGAGAAGTATCTGAACACTTCCCTCTACGCGGATTGCTCTTCGCACGTCTACGACTGTGGCCGGCGGACTCCGGGGGCTAGCATACCGTCAAATCTTGCGTAGGCGGCCTCTCACAAGTCTGGAAGTGTTGAGGCGGTTGCAAACGCCCAGCACGCGTCTCCGGGGTGTGCCCCCCCCCCCTCACGGACGCCGCCGCCGCCAGCACCTGGAGGGGGGAAACGGATGCGTCGGGTCTACACGGAGTGGATGTAGCTGTCGGTTTGGCCCGGATGTTGCTCCAAAGTGTTCCTCTGGGCCGACCTAACACAACCGGGTGGAGAGTTCCACTCGTCAAAGCTCGTCCGTGCAAAGTCAAAGCGCTAGATCAAGTGGTCAAACGCTACAGGGTTAGGCGGGACGGGGGCCCTGGGGGGGAGCAATGCCACCGGAGCGTCGTACCAAGCCCTCATACATGCGGGGTGGTGTTGTGGCATGTCCGAAGAGGCGGCACGCTTCTCCGGGTTGTGGCCCCCCTCACGGACGGCAATGAAACGGTAGTAGACGTTCTGCGGTAACGATGCAGCGTGAATATTATTAAATACTTGCAGCGTGATAAAATCATGAGTTTTTTACACAACATGGGCACATGTGCTATAGGACTGATGGTAATTTTTCATAATTTTTTGTGATGGAGAAGTATCTGAACACTTCCCTCTACGCGGATTGCTCTTCGCACGTCTACGACTGTGGCCGGCGGCCTCCGGGGGCTAGCATACCGTCAAATCTTGCGTAGGCGGCCTCTCACAAGTCTGGAAGTGTTGAGGCGGTTGCAAACGCCCAGCACGCGTCTCCGGGGTGTTCCCCCCCCCTCACGGACGCCGCCGCCGCCGGCACCTGGAGGGGGGAAACGGACGCGTCGGGTCTACACGGAGTGGATGTAGCTGTGGGCCTGGCCCGGATGTTGCTCCAAAGTGTTCCTCTGGGCCGACCTAACACAACCGGGTGGAGAGGTCCACTGGTCAAAGCCCGTCCGTGCAAAGTCAAAGGGCTAGATCCCGTGGTCAAACGCTACAGGGTTAGGCGGGACGGGGGCCCTGGGGGGTAGCAATGCCACCGGAGCGTCGTACCGGGCCCTCATACATGCGGGGTGGTGTTGTGGCATGTCCGAAGAGGCGGCACGCGTCTCCGGGTTGTGGCCCCCCTCACGGACGACAATGAAACGGTAGTAGACGTTCTGCGGTAACGATGCAGCGTGAATATTATTAAATACTTGGAGCGCGATAAAATCATGAGTTTTTTACACAACGTGGGCACATGTGCTATAGGACTGATGGTAATTTTTCATAATTTTTTGTGATGGAGAAGTATCTGAACACTTCCCTCTACGCGGATTGCTCTTCGCACGTCTACGACTGTGGCCGGCGGACTCCGGGGGCTAGCATACCGTCAAATCTTGCGTAGGCGGCCTCTCACAAGTCTGGAAGTGTTGAGGCGGTTGCAAACGCCCAGCACGCGTCTCCGGGGTGTGCCCCCCCCCTCACGGCCGCGGCCGCCGCCGGCACCTGGAGGGGGGAAACGGACGCGTCGGGTCTACACGGAGTGGATGTAGCTGTGGGTTTGGCCCGGATGTTGCTTCCCGGTGTCCCTCTGGGCCGACCTAACACAACCGGGTGGAGAGGTCCACTGGTCAAAGCCCGTCCGTACAAAGTCAAAGGGCTAGATCCCGTGGTCAAACGCTACAGGGTTAGGCGGGACGGGGGCCCTGGGGGGTAGCAATGCCACCGGAGCGTCGTACCGGGCCCTCATACATGCGGGGTGGTGTTGTAGCATGTCCGAAGAGGCGGCACGCGTCTCCGGGTTGTGGCCCCCCTCACGGACGGCAATGAAATGGTAGTAGACGTTCTGCGGTAACGATGCAGCGTGAATATTATTAAATACTTGGAGCGCGATAAAATCATGAGTTTTTTACACAACGTGGGCACATGTGCTATAAGACTGATGGTAATTTTTCATAATTTTTTGTGATGGAGAAGTATCTGAACACTTCCCTCTACGCGGATTGCTCTTCGCACGTCTACGACTGTGGCCGGCGGCCTCCGGGGGCTAGCATACCGTCAAATCTTGCGTAGGCGGCCTCTCACAAGTCTGGAAGTGTTGAGGCGGTTGCAAACGCCCAGCACGCGTCTCCGGGGTGTGCCCCCCCCCCTCACGGACGCCGCCGCCACCGGTACCTGGAGGGGGGAAACGGACGCGTCGGGTCTACACGGAGTGGATGTAGCTGTCGGTTTGGCCCGGATGTTGCTTCCCGGTGTCCCTCTGGGCCGACCTAACACAACCAGGTGGAGAGGTCCACTGGTCAAAGCCCGTCCGTGCAAAGTCAAAGCGCTAGATCCCGTGGTCAAACGCTACAGGGTTAGGCGGGACGGGGGCCCTGGGGGGTAGCAATGCCACCGGAGCGTCGTACCGGGCCCTCGTACATGCGGGGTGGTGTTGTGGCATGTCCGAAGAGGCGGCACGCGTCTCCGGGTTGTGGCCCCCCTCACGGACGGCAATGAAACGGTAGTAGACGTTCTGCGGTAACGATGCAGCGTGAATATTATTAAATACTTGGAGCGTGATAAAATCATGAGTTTTTTACACAACGTGGGCACATGTGCTATAGGACTGATGGTAATTTTTCATAATTTTTTGTGATGGAGAAGTATCTGAACACTTCCCTCTACGCGGATTGCTCTTCGCACGTCTACGACTGTGGCCGGCGGCCTCCGGGGGCTAGCATACCGTCAAATCTTGCGTAGGCGGCCTCTCACAAGTCTGGAAGTGTTGAGGCGGTTGCAAACGCCCAGCACGCGTCTCCGGGGTGTGCCCCCCCCCCTCACGGACGCCGCCGCCGCCGGCACCTGGAGGGGGGAAACGGACGCGTCGGGTCTACACGGAGTGGATGTAGCTGTGGGCCTGGCCCGGATGTTGCTCCAAAGTGTTCCTCTGGGCCAACCTAACACAACCGGGTGGAGAGGTCCACTGGTCAAAGCCCGTCCGTGCAAAGTCAAAGGGCTAGATCCCGTGGTCAAACGCTACAGGGTTAGGCGGGACGGGGGCCCTGGGGGGGTAGCAATGCCACCGGAGCATCGTACCGAGCCCTCATACATGCGGGGTGGTGTTGTGGCATGTCCGAAGAGGCGGCACGCGTCTCCGGGTTGTGGCCCCCCTCACGGACGGCAATGAAACGGTAGTAGACGTTATGCGGTAACGATGCAGCGTGAATATTATTAAATACTTGGAGCGTGATAAAATCATGAGTTTTTTACACAACGTGGGCACATGTGCTATAGGACTGATGGTAATTTTTCATAATTTTTTGTGATGGAGAAGTATCTGAACACTTCCCTCTACGCAGATTGCTCTTCGCACGTCTACGACTGTGGCCGGCGGCCTCCGGGGGCTAGCATACCGTCAAATCTTGCGTAGGCGGCCTCTCACAAGTCTGGAAGTGTTGAGGCGGTTGCAAATGCCCAGCACGCGTCTCCGGGGTGTGCCCCCCCTCACGGACGCCGCCGCCGCCGGCACCTGGAGGGGGGAAACGGACGCGTCGGGTCTACACGGAGTGGATGTAGCTGTGGGCCTGGCCCGGATGTTGCTCCAAAGTGTTCCTCTGGGCCGACCTAACACAACCGGGTGGAGAGGTCCACTGGTCAAAGCCCGTCCGTGCAAAGTCAAAGAGCTAGATCCCGTGGTCAAACGCTACAGGGTTAGGCGGGACGGGGGCCTTGGGGGTAGCAATGCCACCGGAGCGTCGTACCGAGCCCTCATACATGCGGGGTGGTGTTGTGGCATGTCCGAAGAGGCGGCACACGTCTCCAGGTTGTGGCCCCCCTCACGGACGGCAATGAAACGGTAGTAGACGTTCTGCGGTAAAGATGCAGCGTGAATATTATTAAATACTTGGAGCGTGGTAAAATCATGAGTTTTTTACACAATGTGGGCACATGTGCTATAGGACTGATGGTAATTTTTCATAAGTTTTTGTGATGGAGAAGTATCTGAACACTTCCCTCTACGCAGATTGCTCTTCGCACGTCTACGACTGTGGCCGGCGGCCTCCGGGGGCTAGCATACCGTCAAATCTTGCGTAGGCGGCCTCTCACAAGTCTGGAAGTGTTGAGGCGGTTGCAAACGCCCAGCACGCGTCTCCGGGGTGTGCCCCCCCCCCCTCACGGACACCGCCGCCGCCGGCACCTGGAGGGGGGAAACGGACGCGTCGGGTCTACACGGAGTGGATGTAGCTGTGGGCCTGGCCCGGATGTTGCTCCAAAGTGTTCCTCTGGGCCGACCTAACACAACCGGGTGGAGAGGTCCACTGGTCAAAGCCCGTCCGTGCAAAGTCAAAGGGCTAGATCCCGTGGTCAAACGCTACAGGGTTAGGCGGGACGGGG
>NW_021267582.1:43157-44204 GCF_002162155.2 Triticum dicoccoides
GGGGGGTAGCAATGCCACCAGAGCGTCGTACCGGGCCCTCATACATGCGGGGTGGTGTTGTGGCATGTCCGAAGAGGCGACACGCGTCTCCGGGTTGTGGCCCCCCTCACGGACGGCAATGAAACGGTAGTAGACGTTCTGCGGTAATGATGTCGGCGGCTTCCGGGGGCTAGCATACCATCAAATCTTGTGTAGGCGGCCTCTCACAAGTCTAGAAGTGTTGAGGCGGTTGCAAACGCCCAACATGCATCTCTGGGGTGTGCCCCCCCCTCACGGACGGCGTCGCCGCCGGCACCTGGAGGGGGGAAACGGACGCGTTGGGTCTACACGGAGTGGATGTTGCTCTTGGGTGTCCCTATGGGCCGACCTGACACAACCTGTGGCCCCGCTCACGGTCGGCGATGACACGGTAGTAGACATATCAGGCGCTCGTATAGTTACCGGATCAGGCACTCGGTAACGGTACCCCTGAGTCAGTTGCTCTCCTATGTATCACCTTTCGCGAGACCATAGAAAATATTTATATTATAATGAAATGTTGCTGACCATAGAAAAAATTCGGTTCAAAAAAAATTCAAGAACGTGTATTTGAAAATATTTAATATGTACGTACAAATATTTTATATGTATATGAAACTTTTCAATGCGTATGAAAATATATTTGAAGACAACTAATAATATATGCTGTAATTAACATGTATACGGCTAGTTTGTAATTAACATGTATAAAAAAAGAAATAAACCTATGCCTACGGCTTAGCCGTCGGCATATATGCCACGTGGCATTATTTATATATGCCGACGGCTAAGCCGTCGGCATAGGGCGCCTTATCCACTCGCCGGTCAACCCGCGCGCAGCCTCATCCACTCGTTCTCTCCTCCACTCGCCGCTCAACCCCGGCCGCACCGTCCGCCGACCCGCCGCCGCTCCAACCGCGCCGCTCCTCGCCGCCCGCTCCACCCGCGCCCCTCCCCTTCCCTCGCCCTCCCCGCCTCCACCCCGACCCTCTCCGCCCCCTCCTCGCCGCCCGCTCCACCCGCGCCCCT
>NW_021267582.1:44352-48812 GCF_002162155.2 Triticum dicoccoides
CGTCCATCCGACCCCGCCCCGGCCTCACAACGCCTCCATCCAGCCGCCCCGCGCCGACCCCGTCTCGCGCCACCGCCGGCCGCAGGGCTCCCAGCCCCTGGCTCGGCCTCCCGGAGCCCGCGGGCTGCCCCGACAAGCACGCGTGGGCGCGGCTTCGGCCGGCCCTGCTCGTTTCCTCCCGCGCCAGGGAGCACCTCCCTCCACCGCTGGACGCCGCCGTGCCCCCTCCCAGCCCCAGTGAGCACCCCTTCCCACAAATCGTTGTTGCCATTGCTTGTGTTCATGGTGGCTGGATGAATAGATAGATGCTAGATAGATGGATGGATGCTAGATGAATAGATAGATGGATGCTAGATGAATAGATAGATGGATGGATACATATTAGATAGTTTTGTGTAGTTTTATTAGGTATTTAGATACATACTAGATAGTTTTTACTAAGTTTGTGAATATAGATGAATTAGATGTTGGGCAAGTTTGTGATAGATGGATGGATATTGGTCAAGATAGTGTTTTGGTAATGTTTATTCATATATAAGAAGCAAATCAAGGCACATGGTTTCTAAAATACTTAATAAAGATTTTTTTTGCAATTTGACATGTTGTTTCATGTCGATTCATAATGTTGTGCCAAATGGTTAATGTGATATGATGACCTAATTTTTTTTCACTCGGTGTAATTAACAGGATTTGTGGTGTTCCATCTTCGCGGAGTGATCATCGACGTTGGAGGTGTTGGTCCACGATCGTCCCTCTCCTTTGATCAACTACATCGGAGGGTGAGCAACAATTCCATGACCTCGTCCACTTTTTTTTCCATGTCACTAGATTGAATTTTCACATCAAGTCGCGTAACCTAGGTCTCCCGTCCGAAAGGGTTGCATCGATAAATATGCATTCAATTGCATATTTATCACCGCAGCTCTTTCGGATTGTCCAGCGCTTTCCACGGACAGCCCGAGGATGTGTAGATTGGGTACGTTGTTCATGCTCTACCCCGTTCCGAGACAGGATTTCGGCGGCGCCTCCCTGTTGTTCTCCGGATGCACATTCTCTCGGCATTTTGCCGAGACGTGTATTTGGAGAACATCGGGGAGGTGCTGCCGAAATTTTGTCTCGGAATGGGGTAGAGCATGGACCGTACTCAATCTACACATTCTCGGGTGGGATTAGGACCCATCTTTACCTATTAGAGATGTAGGTGGATTACTCATCAACCTTGTAAAAAATAAAATATTGATGTTGGTAATTAAAATGAATCCTTAATTTTGTTGTGTGGCTTCCAATAAAGCAGAGATGGCAGATAATCAGTGGATGTATAGTGGGTTTTTCCGTCGGAATCAAGTAACAACAGAGTGGGTCGAGAAAACTGATGTGTTTTTGAAAGAGATATTCCGTAGTCCAATGAGGATGGTGCCAGAATGCCCGTGTGCCAGATGTAAGAGACGTATCCGCAGAGATAAGAGTGAGATGACTAAGCACCTTCGCACGCATGGATTTATGCCCAACTTTAATATGCCGATAAACTTTGCCCAGCGGGACCGTGGTAGAGAGGATGTGATACGACAACGCATCGCTGGTTATGAGGACGATGGGGTTAGAGACATGCTAGATGATGTCTTTGCTGCACAGCCGACACCTCCGTCACATTCAGCGAATGAACCGAAGGAGCCGGAGGAAACCGCAAAGGCCTTCCTGGAAATCTTGGCCTCGTCAAAGAAACCTCTCTATGAGGGTGCCAAGCTGTCTGTGCTGGATGCCATCTCGCAACTGATGGCAGTGAAGGCTGAGTACGGCTGTAGCCGAGGTTGCTTCGAAGCATTTCTGGGAGTATGGGCTAACAGCCTGCCCGAGGGCCATGAACTGCCGAAAACCATGTACGGTACGAAGAAAATCATGAAGGCGCTCTCCATGGACTATGAGAAAATACATGTTTGTCCAAAGAATTGCCTTTTGTTTAGACATGAGTATGCGGATGACAACTACTGTAGGAAGTGCGGTTCCTCTCGGTGTATTGAGGTGGTCGATAAGCATGGTCAGAAGCGGCAGCTAAAAATCCCTGTGAAGGTTCTTCGGTATCTTGATTTTATAAAAAGACTGCAGCGCCTTTTCATCACCGAGGAGTCTGCCAAAATGATGAAGTGGCACAAGGAAGGGAAAAGGTGGTCTTGGCGGAGGTGGTGGTTTTGGCGGAGGTGGTGGTTTTGGCGGAGGTGGTCTTGCTTGATGATTCCGTGCATGTGGCCATCGTGCCATGCCTTTCATATTCCTACTTTTATGATGTTTCATGTCTTGCACTACTTTTATGTTCATGAACTTGAGTCGGTGATGATCTTTAGATGATGTGATGAACTTGAGTATGTTTAGATGATGATGGTGAACTTGAGTATGTTTAGATGATGAACTGTCATATTTCTGCATAATTTCATATTGTTCTGTTTTGAAATGCTGTCAAATGAATTGGAAAAGAGAAAACAGGGGAAAAAAAACTATGCCTACGGCAAAGCCGTCGGCATATATAAGCCCAGGAGTCACCAGGGCTCGCCACGTGGCGGATCTATGCCGACGGCTTTGCCGTAGGCATACCTCTGCTGCCAGGAGTAACCAGAAGACGACACGTGGCATTGCATGATTCGTCCGTGTTTTTGACGGCGCCGTCTGTTGCCGTCAGACGAAAAAGACTGCCGACGGCTATACTATGCCGACGGCTGACGCTAGGCCGTCGGCATAGGCCCCTATGCCGACGGCTTTACTATGCCGACGGTCTGACATGACTACGCTGACGGCATCTACACCGACGGGTCTATGCCGATGGCAGCCGTAGGCATAGACCTATGCCGACGGCTTGGGGGCCTATGCCGACGGCCCTCGGCCGTAGGCATAGACCGCGAGTCCGGTAGTGCATGGACTACCCGGTGCAGCTGAAGCGGGACACGGCCACGTACCCACCACTAATGAAGACCAGCGCCAGGCTAATGAGCAACTCACTCTGGTATCTCACGCGGAGCTGCCTGGGGTATGACATACAGACCGGCGGCCACCATCACCCCTACGACGACTGTGTGGCTGCCATGCGCCTGTACAAGAGGATGCGCGCCATGAGCCACCTGCACGGCCGGCCCAAGGACGACGGTGATGAGTCCACGGCCAGGGCCTTCCCGGCATGGAGGCAGCGAGAGCTGGAGCACATGTCGCCAGAGGAGCTCCTCGAGATGTCCAAACCCCACTATCAATGTTGGTGCCTCGACGACGACCGACAATAGATGCTGACGGCGGCCTGTCTCTACTTAATTCGAATATTGGTTGGCGCTTTTACTTGGTGGTGATGATGAAAAGATAAAGAGGAAATAAAATGCCGGGTGCGTCGGATCGATGGCTGCCGTACCTTACGAGTTACGATCGACGTGGTGGTCGAATAAATCACTTTTTTTTTGTGATGGAACAGTTTCGTTTTGTTGGAAGTAAGTTGCCTGAATTTCAAATGTAGGTAATTTGATTTATTTTGGGAACAAAGATGGAGGCTGCATGCCCACGGCGCCGGCGAGGCGAGGGAATCAGAACGCAATGCAGAGGCAAAACTGCAAAAGAGTTGGCGAGAGGTATCAGTCGAGGGTGCGCGCGCACGCGCGGACGAACACCCAGGGCTCCCCTTATGGGAGAAATCCCGGCTATATATAAGGGTTTGTCGCGGTTGCCACCGGCTGCATGTGCCCGTCGCGTGAGCTACGGGCTACAAGGCCGTACGCGCCTGCCGGGCCCTGGGCTGAAGCTGAAAGCGCGCGCACACACATCCAGCAACCAACCCGAGGTCGGCCCCGCCGCCGTTTCCGGCAACGCCCACGCACTCTGTCCAGCCAGAGTTACGGGCCCTGCGCCACCAGACCCGGCGAGGGACTCTGCGAATGGGGCGCAGGTTCCGCCCGAAATGGCAATGTGGGACTAATAAATATATTTATTTATTTTGCGTTCAGGGGGACTAATAATAAATAGAATCTCCTAATTAATCACATTACCTAGATGCATACTGCGACGAAACAATGGGGGATTAGCTCCTAGCCCGCCTGACTCGGTAACACGCGCGGATTTTTAGAGCTCAGGTTTAACACCCCTTATCCTTACCCTCCAACATTGCTTTGAGATCCGTGCTAAACAACTAACTTTGTACATCAAATTTTCTTTTTTTTGTTTCTTCAAAATAAAACAACATATGAACTTCAAACTTTGCAAGACACCAAAACGTTCTAACTAGAATGTGAGAAAAAACTTTCAGATTTTTTTGTTAAACATAAATATACGAAATTAGATTTTTTGTATTAAAAAATGTACTTTTTAGTATTTATATTGCACTAAAAATTCTGAAAGTTTTTTCCCACATTCTAGTAAGAATGTTTTGTTGAGCTGCCAAGTTTGAAGTTCATATGTTTTTCTATATGGGAGAAACAAAAAAGACAAATGTACTC
>NW_021267582.1:49218-49690 GCF_002162155.2 Triticum dicoccoides
CACGAATCGCGATGCAAAAATGGATGGCTAGATAAAAGGGTGTCCCAAAGCCTATGCTCCACAGAATATTTTCCAACACGCCACCTGATCGAACCGCCACGAACGCGCGCTACAGCGGACGCCCACCTCCGCCGTGGCACGGTCCGAACTCCGAAGGTCGGCGATACACCGCCCTTGCCGGTTGCCGCCGGTGGATCTGCTGATCGGAGGATTGGATTCTGGGTGTGGCGTTCTGTTTGTGTTTGGATAGGCGAAGAGGTTTCCAAGTACTCCATGGATACGACTAAACGTATGTTTACGTCTCAGCACAGCAAAAACGTATTCTTAGGATACGTTTGGTTTAGTACATAATAGCGCACTCGCCTTGTTAACCTGTCATTGTCACCAGCAGCATGTCGATGAAGGATATTGGTCAGTTCTTGTCACCAGAATATCTTCCATTCATCAAAATCGATTGATATTGCACAGTTTA
>NW_021267582.1:49831-52514 GCF_002162155.2 Triticum dicoccoides
TCCAGATCTGAAGATCCACAAGTGCTTGAGCTTAGTTTGCCCAAGGAAAATGATCCTGCCTTCTTCACTCCAACAATTTTCTGTTTGCAATCCCGGAGGGCTTGACAAGTCGTTTCGACTCACATTTTACAGAAGCTTGCCTCTCTTCCCTTCTGCATTTGGAAGGCTGTCCTAACGTGGATTCCCTTCTATTGAACTATATCAACACAAACAAACTCAAATGTTTGTTTCTATGCCGGTCCCTGAGTTGTCATCTATTGGAGGATCACATGCTCTTTCGGCTATAAATTATTAAAATAACTGCACTTCTGCAGTCTCATGAAAGAAACTTCTGAAAGTGACATAAAGAGTAGTAAGATCGTGAAAATGCTCCAAAAATAGTTCAAACTTCTTTGCACTTTCTTGGGGGCAACCAAGCGATCATTCTCTTTAGAAAGATCACTAACGTAAGTAATATCCTCTTCATCTGACCTTGTGAACACCTTCTGATAAATATTTGCCTATTTGAGCATGAGAAATGTTGACTCCCATCTGGTTGAGACACCGAGCTTCAGAAATGCCCAACTGGCTGCCATCCACCTTTTCTTCCTCCGCAATCTCCTTAAACTTGACAGTTCTTGAACTGCCATTACTAATATAGTACCTAATAACAGCTCTACAACACTTCATAGAGATGCCCACTTCTTTTATGCCATCTTGCACAATAAGGTTGACAACGTGTGCAAGACACTTCATGTGCAAAAACTTGCAGTTAGCGATGTGGGTTTTGCTCAGCTGCCTCCTCAAATAAACAATACCACCATCATTGGCGCTTGCATTATCAGCAACTACAGTCACTAATCTCTCGAAACCCCAATCAGGTAAGCATCTCACCAATTTTTTCCTATATCACCCCCCTTTGTGCCCCTTCACCAATAAAAAACCAATGATTTTCTTCTGTAGGCTCCAAGATTCATCAATAAAACCTGTTGTCACAGTCATATATCCATATTGTTACTGAGAAGACGAACAATATGTTGTTAGGCAAACTCGCTGACAAGAATCATTGAAGAAGTTCTTGAGCTTAGCCTTCTCTTGGAAGAACAGTCACACAGTGTCTCTGGTACAGGTTCTTCTAGATGGCGGTTTGAAACGTGGGCAGGCTTTGGACATAAAATTTCTAAAGCACATCTTCTAAAAATAAGCAAACACCAACTCACCTTCTATGATCATCTCTGCAAAAGCTACGCTAAGTCCGTCAAGATCATACCTCCAAGTCCGGACGCCTTCCCCTTGAGTTGCTTGCAAAGTGCCCTGCTTTGGATATTTGTTGAACTTGTGAGGGTTGGGATTGCACATATTGAAGTGTCTGATCAAGGATAACGTACCATGGTCCTTCGTGTCAGTCTTCATATCAAAATCGCAATATATTTGCATTATTTTCATCCGTAATCTTGATGAAATGGTTCCACATCTCTGATCATGGTGCCATCTCCTTCCTTTCTTAAATTTCTCAGTATCCTTCCGATTCTCAAAATCAACAACCTCATGATCATCCGCATCAGATTGTTGTGTGCCAGAACAGTGATACGCGAAGATGGTTGTGAACCACAAGCTTCCTCCTTTGAAAATGGTTGTGCACCAGAAAATTCAGCCTATACAATTGCGCCGCGAGTGACCCTGAGTGCCCACTTGCTCCATCTCCATGTGATGATCATCGGGTTGAGTCATCTATAAGACACAAAAGATTAGAGCATTGACATCACTCGTTTTGGTACAATGGTCAGCAGAGATTGCGAATTACAGAAAATATGGAATAACATACAACTCAATCACCACTCATTTTAACTTCTTTTTTATTTGTCAACTATCATGTTCAAAATATCACACAGAATGACAGAACTAGCAAACTGAAAAGTTCACTGAAGTAGACTAACAGTTTCCTACTGTTCCGGTTAGATCCACTTGAGCGTTCAGTCTGCTTGTTTCTTAATTCGTGTTACATAGATATGACATGCTGATAATCGTGTTAAAGTTCGAAATTCACAATACAAAGGATGTTGCCCACTATGATTCTGGTATAGGTATACGTAGTGCCTATTTATGTATGTTTTGGCACCTGTGCCTATTTATCGTGATAAATTTTACTCCTTAGATACCCAACTCTGAACTTTATGAACTAACAGAAGAAAAAACGACACCCAACTCTGTACTTTCTGAACTAACTAAACCGCAGGGGTTTATTTCTAACAATACCATATGATAATCTTGATTGGTGTAGGGGTTGGCAGAAGTTGGATATTTGACGTTTGGCAAGCCACTTTCCTTTTTGTTCTAAGCAAGCTGTACGTAGTACAGTGCTTGAAAATAAAATAAAATCATGGGATAACAAAGACTGTAGAAGCTTAGTCTCATTTACAAAGCTTTTCACACCATGTATAAAGCTTTGGGCTGGGTTTCTTTAGCATATCATAGATGTCAGAACGCAATGCTGGGGGTCAAAACTACAAAAGAGTTGGCGAGGTAGGGGTGGAGGAGTGTGTGTGCCCGCGCGGCGAACCCAGGAACCCCCCCTACGGGCTGCGGGGCATGGCTACAAGTGGGTTCACCGCCGGTGTGTACCACCGACGCCGTATACCCCAGTAGTGGGTGCACACCGCCTACGTGGTGCTGCCACAACCGACGGCATATATATATATATATA
>NW_021267583.1:0-1676 GCF_002162155.2 Triticum dicoccoides
GTGCTGAAGCGGATACTGGTGCCCATGGCCTTCTGAAAAGAATCCCAAAACTTGGAGGTAAAGATGCTGCCACGGTCTGAAGATATCACTTGAGGAATACCGTGCAGAGAGACAATGCGAGAGGTATAGAGTTCCGCCAATTGAGCTGCAGTGATTGACTCTTTGATAGGCAGAAAGTGAGCCACTTTGGTGAGCTTGTCGATGACGACGAATATAGCATCATTGCCACGCTTGGACTTTGGAAACCCAGTCACGAAGTCCATTTCAATGTGGTCAAACTTCCATTCTGGAATGGCAAGAGGTTGGAGGAGACCAGCTGGCCTTTGGTGTTCTGCCTTCACTCTTCTGCAGACATCACATTCATTCACGAATTGAGCGATCTCGCGCTTCATTCGAGTCCACCAATAAGCTTGCTTGAGGTCCTGATACATCTTCGTACTCCCAGGGTGGATGGAGAGGAGAGAATTGTGAGCCTCGTTCATGATCACCTTATGAAGTTCACCTTTGGGCACAAAAATTCGATCCTCGAAGAAGAGAGTGTCCTTGTCATCAAGTCGGTAGCACTTGTACTTGGACTGACTCTTTGCAATACCAATCTTCACCTTTTTCACCATAGCATCAAGAAGTTGGGCTTGGCGAATCTGGTCTTCTAAGGTAGGAGAGACTTGAAGGTTGGCGAGGAAACCTTGAGGAACAATTTGCAGATTAAGTTTGCAGAAAGCTTCACAAAGCTCGGGTTGATAAGGCTTAAGAATCAGACTGTTGCAATATGCTTTCCTGCTCAAAGCGTCAGCAATCACATTGGCCTTGCCTGGAGTATACTCAATACTCGGATTGTACTCTTGAATCATCTCGACCCATCGAGTCTGCCTGAGGTTGAGATTAGGCTGGGTGAAGATGTACTTGAGACTCTTGTGATCAGTGAAAATGTCCACTTTTCTTCCCAATAGAAGATGTCTCCAAGTCAACAAAGCGTGCACAACTGCCGCCAACTCGAGATCATGAGTGGGGTAGTTCTTCTCTTTAGATTTCAACTGGCGAGAGGTATAAGCAACAACTTTCTTCTCTTGCATCAATACAGCACCGAGACCTTGGAGAGAGGCATCACAAAAGACCTCGTACGGCTTGGTTTCATCAGGCGGAGTCAGAACTGGAGCAGTGATCAACTTCTCTTTCAAAGTGTTGAAAGCAATATCACACTCCAGAGACCAAACGTACTTGACGTGCTTCTGAAGAAGATTTGAGAGAGGCTTGGCGATCTTAGGAAAGTTTTCAACGAATCTTCTGCAATAGCTTGCGAGACCGAGGAAACTGCGGAGTTGCTTCACGTTCTGAGGAGGTTCCCAATTCAAAATTGCGGACACCTTCTCAGGATTCACGGAAATGCCCTTGGCAGAGATGATATGACCAAGATAAAGAACTTCATCGAGCCAAAATTCACACTTGGAGAACTTGGCGTAGAACTGATGTTCCCTGAGCTTGTCAAGAACCAAACGCAAGTGCTTGGCATGATCTTCCTTGTTCTTGGAGAAAACCAGAATGTCGTCGAGATACACCAAAACAAAGTCATTGGTGTAGGGGCTGAAGATGAAGTTCATCATGCGAGAGAACGTCGGAGGAGCGTTGGCGAGGCCAAAAGACATGACGGTGTATTCATATGAACCAAAGCTTGTTCT
>NW_021267584.1:0-1027 GCF_002162155.2 Triticum dicoccoides
TTTGAATGCTGCATACTGAACACAAAAGAAGTCCAGCGTTCAAACAAGTTTAAAAACATTGAAGTGCCCGTGTAACAGATGAGTTCTCGTCCGAAACCCTGATACTCTGAAAGAGTTTGTCCAGTTTGTACACGAAGTGCGTCCAGTCTTTGCCATGACCCTCTCTACTCTTTTGCACATGCTATGCGGGTGAAATGATGATACCATGCCAAGTTTCAACATTTTCAGAATTCATTTTGTAGTGATTTTCAATTTCACGGTCATTTAGCTCTCTAAACAATTAGGTAAATGATCGAAAAACAACAAATGATGTCAGAACATGTTCGAAATTGATGACGTCGCTTTGAATGCTGCATACTGAACACAAAAGAAGTCCGGAGTTCAAATAAGTTTAAAAAACATTGAAGTGCCCGTGTAACAGATAAGTTCTCATCCGAAACCCTAATACTCCGAAAGGGTTTGTCCAGTTTGTACACGAAGTGCGTCCAGTTTTTGCCATGACCCTCTCTACTCTTTCGCACATGCTATGCGGGTGAAGTGATGATACCATGCCAAGTTTCAACATTTTCAGAATTCATTTTGTAGTGATTTTCAATTTCACGGTCATTTAGCTCTCTAAACAATTAGGTAAATGACCGAAAAACAACAAATGATGTCAGAACATGTTGCAAATTGATGACGTCGATTTGAATGCTGCATACTAAACACAAAAGAAGTCCGGAGTTCAAATAAGTTTAAAAAACATTGAAGTGCCCGTGTAACAGATGAGTTCTCGTCCGAAACCATAATACTCCGAAAGGGTTTGTCCAGTTTGTACACGAAGTGCGTCTAGTTTTTGCCGTGACCCTCTCTACTCTTTCGCACATGCTATGCGGATGAAATGATGATACCATGCCAAGTTTCAACATTTTCAGAATTCATTTTGTAGTGATTTTCAATTTCACGGTCATTTAGCTCTCTAAACAATTAGGTAAATGACCGAAAAACAACAAATGATGTTAGAACATGTTGGAAATTGATGACGTCG
>NW_021267584.1:6201-7253 GCF_002162155.2 Triticum dicoccoides
AGCGTTCAAATAAGTTTAAAAACATTGAAGTGCCCGTGTAACAGATGAGTTCTCGTCCGAAACCCAGATACTCCGAAAGAGTTTGTCCAATTTGTACATGAAGTGCGTCCAGTTTTTGTCGTGACCCTCTCTACACTTTCGCACATGCTATGCGGGTGAAATGATGATACGATGCCAAGTTTCAACATTTTCAGAATTCATTTTGTAGTGATTTTCAATTTCACGGTCATTTAGCTCTCTAAACAATTAGGTAAATGACCGAAAAACAACAAATGATGTCAGAACATGTTGGGAATTGATGACGTCGCTTTGAATGCTGCATACTGAACACAAAAGAAGTCCGGAGTTCAAATAAGTTTAAAAAACATTGAAGTGCCCGTGTAACAGATGAGTTCTTGTCCGAAACCCTAATACTCCGAAAGGGTTTGTCTAGTTTGTACACGAAGTGCGTCCAGTTTTTGCCGTGACCCTCTCTACTCTTTCGCACATGCTATGCGGGTGAAATGATGATACCATGCCAAGTTTCAACATTTTCAGAATTCATTTTGTAGTGATTTTCAATTTCACGGTCATTTAGCTCTCTAAATAATTAGGTAAATGACCGAAAAACAACAAATGATGTTAGAACATGTTGGAAATTGATAACGTCACTTTGAATGCTGCATACTGAACACAAAAGAAGTCCAGCGTTCAAATAAGTTTAAAAACATTGAAGTGCCCGTGTAACAGATGAGTTCTGGTCCGAAACCCCGATACTCCGAAAGAGCTTGTCCAGTTTGTACATGTAGTGCGTCCAGTTTTTGTCGTGACCCTCTCTACACTTTCGCACATGCTATGCGGGTGAAATGATGATACGACGCCAAGTTTCAACATTTTCAGAATTCATTTTGTAGTGATTTTCAATTTCACGGTCATTTAGCTCTCTAAACAATTAGGTAAATTATCGAAAAACAACAAATGATGTCAGAACATGTTCGAAATTGATGACGTCGCTTTGAATGCTGCATACTGAACACAAAAGAAGTCCGGAGTTCAAATAAGTTTAAAAAACA
>NW_021267584.1:7517-9673 GCF_002162155.2 Triticum dicoccoides
ATGATGGTACGACGCCAAGTTTCAACATTTTTAGAATTCATTTTGTAGTGATTTTCAATTTCACGGTCATTTAGCTCTCTAAACAATTAGGTAAATTATCGAAAAACAACAAATGATGTCAGAACATGTTCGAAATTGATGACGTCGCTTTGAATGCTGCATACTGAACACAAAAGAAGTCCGGAGTTCAAATAAGTTTAAAAAACATTGAAGTGCCCGTGTAACAGATGAGTTCTCGTCCGAAACCCTAATACTCCGAAAGGGTTTGTCCAGTTTGTACACGAAGTGCGTCCAGTTTTTGCCGTGACCCTCTCTACTCTTTCGCACATGCTATGCGGGTGAAGTGATGATGCCATGCCAAGTTTCAACATTTTCAGAATTCATTTTGTAGTGATTTTCAATTTCACGGTCATTTAGCTCTCTAAACAATTAGGTAAATGACCGAAAAACAACAAATGATGTTAGAACATGTTGGAAATTGATGACGTCGCTTTGAATGATGCATACTGAACACAAAAGAAGTCCAGCGTTCAAATAAGTTTAAAAACATTGAAGTGCCCGTGTAACAGATGAGTTCTCGTCCGAAACCCAGATACTCCGAAAGAGTTTGTCCAATTTGTACATGAAGTGCGTCCAGTTTTTGTCGTGACCCTCTCTACACTTTCGCACATGCTATGCGGGTGAAATGATGATACGATGCCAAGTTTCAACATTTTCAGAATTCATTTTGTAGTGATTTTCAATTTCACGGTCATTTAGCTCTCTAAACAATTAGGTAAATGACCGAAAAACAACAAATGATGTCAGAACATGTTGGGAATTGATGACGTCGCTTTGAATGCTGCATACTGAACACAAAAGAAGTCCGGAGTTCAAATAAGTTTAAAAAACATTGAAGTGCCCGTGTAACAGATGAGTTCTTGTCCGAAACCCTAATACTCCGAAAGGGTTTGTCTAGTTTGTACACGAAGTGCGTCCAGTTTTTGCCGTGACCCTCTCTACTCTTTCGCACATGCTATGCGGGTGAAATGATGATACCATGCCAAGTTTCAACATTTTCAGAATTCATTTTGTAGTGATTTTCAATTTCACGGTCATTTAGCTCTCTAAACAATTAGGTAAATGACCGAAAAACAACAAATGATGTTAGAACATGTTGGAAATTGATAACGTCGCTTTGAATGCTGGATACTGAACACAAAAGAAGTCCAGCGTTCAAATAAGTTTAAAAACATTGAAGTGCCCGTGTAACAGATGAGTTCTCGTCCGAAACCCCGATACTCCGAAAGAGCTTGTCCAGTTTGTACACGAAGTGCGTCCAATTTTTTCCATGACCCTCTCTACTCTTTTGCACATGCTATGTGGGTGAAACGATGATACCATGCCAAGTTTCAACATTTTCAGAATTCATTTTGTAGCAATTTTCAATTTCACGGTCATTTAGCTCTCTAAACAATTAGGTAAATGACCGAAAAACAACAAATGATGTCAGAACATGTTGGAAATTGATGACGTCGCTTTGAGTGCTGCATACTGAACACAAAAGAAGTCCGGAGTTCAAATAAGTTTAAAAAACATTGAAGTGCCCGTGTAACAGATGAGTTCTCGTCCGAAACCCTGATACTCCGAAAGAGTTTGTCCAATTTGTACATGAAGTGCGTCCAATTTTTGTCGTGACCCTCTCTACTCTTTCGCACATGCTATGCGGGTGAAATGATGATACCATGCCAAGTTTCAACATTTTCAGAATTCATTTCGTAGTGATTTTCAATTTCACGGTCATTTAGCTCTCTAAACAATTAGGTAAATGACCGAAAAACAATAAATCATGTCAGAACATGTTGGGAATTGATGACGTCGCTTTGAATGCTGCAAACTGAACACAAAAGAAGTCTGGAGTTCAAATAAGTTTAAAAAACATTGAAGTGCCCGTGTAACAGATGAGTTCTGATCCGAAACCCTAACACTCCGAAAGGGTTTCTCCAGTTTGTACACGAAGTTCGTCCAGTTTTTGCCATGACCCTCTCTACTCTTCCGCACATGCTATGCGGGTGAAATGATGATACCATGCCAAGTTTCAAAATTTTCAGAATTCATTTTGTAGTGATTTTCAATTTCACGGTCATTTAGCTCTCTAAACAATTAGGTAAATGACC
>NW_021267585.1:0-1365 GCF_002162155.2 Triticum dicoccoides
AGTGACAAATCACAGTCTCGATTCGTGCCAACCCAACAGACACTTTCGGAGATACCCGTAGTGCACCTTTATAGTCACCCAGTTACGTTGTGACGTTTGGCACACCCAAAGCACTCCTACGGTATCCGGGAGTTGCACAATCTCATGGTTTAAGGAAATGATACTTGACATTCGAAAAAGCTATAGCAAACGAACTACACGATCTTTGAGCTATGCTTAGGATTGAGTCTTGTCCATCACATCATTCTCCTAATGATGTGATCCCGTTATCAATGACATCTAATGTCCATAGTCAGGAAACCATGACTATCTTTTGATCAACGAGCTAGTCAACTAGAGGCTCAATAGGGACGTGTTGTGGTCTATGTATTCACACATGTATTACGATTTCCGGATAACACAATTATAGCATGAACAATAGACAATTATTATGAACAAGGAAATATAATAATAACCATTTTATTATTGCCTCTAGGGCATATTTCCAACAGTCTCCCACTTGCACTAGAGTCAATAGTCTAGTTACATTGTGATGAATCGAACACCCATAGAGTCCTGGTGTTGATCATGTTTTGCTCTAGGGAGAGGTTTAGTCAACGGATCTGCCACATTCAGGTCCGTATGTACTTTACAAATATCTATGTCTCCATTTTGAACACTTTCACGAATGGAGTTGAAGCGACGTTTGATATGCCTGGTCTTCCTGTGAAACTTGGGCTCCTTGGCAAGGGCAATAGCTCCAGCGTTGTCACAGAAGAGAGTCATCGGGCCCGATGCATTGGGAATGACTCCTAGGTCGGTAATGAACTCCTTCACTCAGATTGCTTCTTGTGCTGCCTCCGAGGCCGCCATGTACTCCGCTTCACATGTAGATCCCGCCACAATGCTTTGCTTGCAACTGCACCAGCTTACTGCCCCACCATTCAAAATATACAAGTATCCGGTTTGTGACTTAGAGTCATCCAGATCTGTGTCGAAGCTAGCATCGACATAACCCTTTACGACGAGCTCTTCGTCACATCCATAAATGAGAAACATATCCTTAGTCCTCTTCAGGTACTTTAGGATATTCTTGACCGCTGTCCAGTGTTCCATGCCGGGATTACTTTGGTACCTTCCTACCAAACTTACGGCAAGGTTTACATCAGGTCTGGTACACAACATAGCATACATGATAGACCCTATGGCCGAGGCATAGGGGACGACACTCATCTTTTCTCTATCTTCTGCCGTGGTCGGGCATTGAGCCTTGCTCAATCTCGTACCTTGCAATACAGGCAAGAACCCCTTCTTTGACTGATCCATATTGAACTTCTTCAATATCTTGTCAAGGTACGTACTCTGTGAAAGACCAATGAGGCGTCT
>NW_021267586.1:0-2012 GCF_002162155.2 Triticum dicoccoides
TGTCAGGACCCCGACTCAATGCCACATCGATCTAGCATGTAACACCTCATATCACTTTGCGGCCTCACGCACGGTATTCCCACGGGTGTCGCCTTACCTTTGCCCGGGACCGTTTGCGCCTTTTGGCACACGTATATGACAGTGTCGCTAGCATCCATATGATAAGGAGCCCGGGCTGACATGGCTAGTCGTAAACCCCAAGTGGCACAAACTTACAGGGACAGGCATCCATGACCCAGCATCGAACGTGTCGGTCATCAGCGAGTGAATCCAGGCTGTAGCACTGGGCTAGCAGGACTCCGGTGAACCGGGCTGTAGCGGGCTAACAGGACTCTGGTATTCATCGCGTGACATTTCCCCGAAGGGACAGACACAGGAACGAAGAAGGACACATGCCGGCCAGCCTAAGTGTTCCGGAGCAGTAGCAAGCTACCATGGCTCAGTGAAACACTAGGAGACATTTCCCCGTAAGAGAGGCTACTAAAGATAAACAACTAGATGGTCAGATCCCACACATACCAAGCATTTCAATAACATACATACAATATGCTCGATATGTGCAAATACAACATGGCATCACAACATGACTCTATGACTCAAGTAATTATTCATTAGGCTCCGAGGAGCGAGATATTACAAACAGGGGTCTCATGACCCAACAATCAGAGCATACAAGTCAAAGCACAAGCGGAAGCTATCATGTCTGAGTACAGACATCTATAAATGAAAAAGGCTGAGAAGCCTGACTATCTATCAGATCCTGCCGAGGCACAAGATCGTAGCTGAGGTATCAAGCTAAACGTCGAAGTCCACGCGAAACTACTAGCGAGACTGAAGTCTCTCTGCAAAAACATAAGTAGGCAAACGTGAGTACAAATGTACCCAGCAAGACTTACATCAGAACTATCTACATATGCATCATTATCAACAAAGGGGATGGTGGGGTTTAACTGCAGCAAGCCAGCTTTGACTCGGTGGCTATCCTGAACTACGACTGCGAGTAACTCTTTTGAGGTGGCGCACACGAGTCCACATATTCACCATATCAATACACCACTATGGATCCGCTCCCGTCTCCCTACGAGAACGCCATCCATAGCACTCACGCTTATCTTGCGTATTTTAGAGTATCCACTTTCACTTGTCTATGAACTGATATAAGCAACCCAGAAGTCCTTTTCCGCGGACACGGCTATTCGAATAGATGATGTTAACCCTACAGGGGTGTACTTCTTCATACATGTTTCCACCAATTAGCGTCTGCACACGACATGTGCTCGGCAGACTTCAAGCGAAAGCCGACGTGGGTGTAGACCACGACCTACCTAAACACCTAAGTCTCTAGTCCAGGTTTATCGCCTATTCGGGTTCCATCCATGAGGAGATCCAGCCGGAGTTTCGCTCACAGCCCCAAACGATGTGAACAGGGTTCCGTGACACCAAACGGGCGCCCGGTATACCCGGCCACGTGCCTACCGCATCACAGCCCACCCCTACGGTCAGCGCTGTCCACGGCCTCCAGCATACTACAAACACCAGAAACTACTTGCAACTCCTGGACAGAGGGCTAGGGTGAATAAGAAGTCGAGCGGGGTCATATTTCAGGGCCCAATGTATGGTAGTAGCTGAGTCATGGATCACAAACACAGAACTCAGTTCCTAAGGACGGCTTCAATGAGACAACCCACCATGTACTCCTACATGGCCTCTCACCGACACCTTTTACCAAATCGTGTTCACACACTTAGCTCACACATAGTAGGACATGTTCACACACCTCTGATTCATCCCCGATGAATCAGACCTGACTCAACTCTAAGCAGTAGCAGGCATGACAAACAAGCATGAATGAGTAGGCACAACAGGGCTCAAACAACTCCTACTCATGCTAGTGGGTTTCATCTATTTACTGTGGCAATGACAGGTCATGCAAAGGATAAAGGGGTTCAGCTACCGCAGCAAGTAACAAATATGTCGTTGTTGTCCTAATGCAGTAAAAGAGAGCAGGAGCG
>NW_021267587.1:0-864 GCF_002162155.2 Triticum dicoccoides
AAATTTATATTTGTAAATTTTCCCAACAACTAGACCAAATATGACATGGCAAACTTATTTTCTTTTATTTTTTTGACATTTTTATCATTTTTCTATTTTTTTAAACTGAAAAGGCGGTCCACAGGGGGGGGGGGGTTCTTGTAAGCTACCCTTTCTCCATGAATATGTGTCAGATTCCCTGAGCTAGTTGGTTAAGCTAAACAACAACTTGGAGAGTTGGAAGATAAAAGCTTGTCTGACTTAGTTCATGTTAAGGGATATCTTTTGTGCGTGTGTGTGTGTTGAAGAAAGATGATATCTCCATTGATTGGTCTTCGTGATCAGTTGTTGGATCTATTGCCTTGTCAAGACTTTGACTTGAGTATGGGCTATCGTCAAGTCATATCAGAACCAACGATTTTCGTAATGTTGTCTTACTCATGGTTGATCCCTCGAGCATACACCATTACATCTTTTGGTCTGACCATTGCTATCACCGTGTTCACATGATGGTGGAAGTCCAGTAATATGGAAAATTCTGATGAGTTGTTGTTGAGCCCATCAGCAGCATTTTTGTCTCCCCCATGATTCATGTTGAACATCAACCTAGTGTTGAAAACCTTGTAAGCAATGCCTTCGTGTTCCGTTCATGAAGCTTATGCTTGGATGAAAGAAGTGACTTTCTCCAAGTTCACGTGCACTAGGTGTAAGTTGCCGCCATGAATTTGAGAAAGGTTTGTTTTGTTTCCTTTGGAATCATCCCAAATCGGTCATGCATACGTACGAAGTATCCCAAACCTTTTTTTTGAATTTTTTGCCTCTAGATCTTGAAAGCCCCGTAACTTTTTTTGTGTTAGGTTTTTGGAGATTTTGAAAATGTTTAAC
>NW_021267588.1:0-1902 GCF_002162155.2 Triticum dicoccoides
TGGAATCTCTCGACAAATGTGTCATGATCACCATCTACATTCTGATGCTCTTCCAGGATATCAAGTGAATTAATGATGAGACATACCATCCTTGCCCTCGATGAATTGTATTATCATCGACCACTTTATTGCCTTCCCACCAACACAAGCTTGTTCATGTTTGGTGTTATACCTTGAGTTCCTTGCTATCCAGCAATTGTTCTTCTTTACCTTGGAGTATTACCATCCTTTATGTCAAGAATGTTCTGAGATTTGTTCCACCTCTTGAGAATTCTTGACATAGAAATACTTCTCACCATCACCATTCTTTCTTGGTCCCCGTGTTAATTCCAACAAGTGAACGATGTTGTTTGGATTCTTTCCTTCTAGCAACCCTATCTCTTTGAAGTTAATGGTCGAAAGTTCATTCTTAGGCTATTGATTATTGCATCACCATTCTGACATTGGTCGTGCAACCCAACCCATATTTCGGGCGCACCTTTCAACCAATGTTTAATTGTGTATGTTTTCATCGAGCATACTTCCTTATATCTTTTGATCTGACAAATGTTATCTCCTTGTTCACTTAATTGTGGACATCCATCTTTTGGGAATCTCGGTGAATTGCCGTTGAGTTCACCAGACACCTCCTTGTCCTCTCCTTGGGTTAATGATGAACTCTTGATAACGGAAATCACTTCATAGTTCATTTCCCGAGAATCTTACAATGTCATTTCATTGATATGTGCCGCAGCTTTTCTTCTCGGACATCCTGAGTCTGAGGTATCATGACACCAATCGGATCTGAATCTTGGTCGGATATGATGGTTGGGACAACTTTCCAAGAGTTATGATGTTGATCCTTTGATGACCCGGTAACATGATGTCATGCCTAGCACCCCCCCCCCCGGCTGGAGGACCTATCATTATAGATTCCTTTTCAGCAAGGTTATCCATTCACCCATGAGGAAATTGTAAGACTTATTCTATAAGTTCTTCCTGATGGACCCTTTTTGTTTCCAAAGCCTTAACTTGCTTGAAGACCATGTAATGCTATCTCGAAGCATGTTTGTGGTACTTCGATTTTCAACAAGGACATTTGAAGCCAATGCTAAATGTTTCCTGCTAAATTATCCAAACACCGCTGTATGGGTAATGTCATGAAATTTCTCTCCCCTACCTAAGGAGTTTTCTACATTATATCCTGTCGTGGATATCATGCACTGCTTGTCCTTGGGAAGGATATACCCTGAAATATGTGTTTAAACACATTTTCCTTTCCATTGTTCTGCTTAATCTGATAACCATATTTTCCTTTCCATTATTTGGTTTAACCTTTCTTGTAATCTATATGATCTAAGCAGTAATATTCTCCTGCTTATGTATATACCTCGATGTACAATTCTGTCAGCAAGACCCTGTTACTATTGTTGATGACATTTCGGTAGCCACCAATGGACGAGAACCTTGCCTATTGGCCCGCCTCGTTCAACGAGCAGGAAAATGGTTCTCTTCGTCCCTCGCCCTTGGTATCGACGTTGTTACCGACATAACTGACAGGTTATTCTCTGGCATGCCTTGCTATCATAACCGTGCAAGATGTCACCGCTCTCTCAACGTTTAACCCACATGGTGGGCCCATAACCCACAGTTCCACAGGATCAAAACCTGACTCTCCTGTACAGCCCTGTTACTAATGGTTATTTCCCACGCTTGGCTTCATATTTAATTCACGGGCCACCTTCCTAATGCTCTATTCTGGTATCGGACACAATACTTATTCCCGTTGCTCTGAACCCCATTCACACTCTGTTTCAGGCAATGAACGATTGCCTATCCGCTTGAAACTTCTTATTGCACCGTCTTACTTTGCTCTCGATGTGTTTCATTTGTTCAACTCGAGAGATACTCGTATGTTCATAC
>NW_021267589.1:0-3649 GCF_002162155.2 Triticum dicoccoides
TAGAGTATGGTCCAAGGTGTTCTTGATCTAGAGTCGAGACCCACGGTCATGGTCCGACCATGTTGTAGCTTGGTAGGGCTTAAGGGTTTCAAGGATTCTAGTGTGCGAGTGAGTATTTATCATCTTATCTCTAAGCACGGTTTCTGAGATGCCAATTGTTCTATTTAGTCTTCCAAGCAAATCACATCATATCACTGATAGTATCATTTCGCATAGGTCAACTCCAATCATCACTCATGTGATTCATATCCTCATGACTCTCGAGAGGAGGTCTAACAAAATCATATATGTCCACAATCCCCAAACTCATATGTATGGCTACCCCTAAAAATCCATGGGTAGAACATATAAGCTGCTAAGCTTGAACATGACAATCCAAGTGCTCAGCCTATTCTTCCAAGGTCTAAGATAAAGCACCTCTATCCTAGGGAAACATGTCGTATGCCACTCCAAGATCCTGTTTCCTTCCTATGAATCAACTCCAACAACCCATTAACTACACCAATCCTTACATGATCCAGTAGTTCTTCAAATCCAATCTCTATGGTGTTCCACACGATCTCCTAATATCCTATAATCCACAAATACTGGGAAGGCTACCTTACTATAGTCAGTCCACCAATTTCCATTGTCATGGTCAAGTAAACTCCAAGGTCAAGCTTATATAGAACCCTAAATAAACTCCGATGATTAGTCCAATCTCCTAGTTTATCGTCCACCGAGAAACATGGTATCATGATCGAGATCATCAGTCTAAATACAATTTACTCCGAACCATGTAGACATACTCAGCATCTATGTTCAACTAGAATCACCTACTTAAATCCAAATCTCTTGTCCAACGAGAATTCCTACATGTTCCTCCAAGTCATTTACGTAATATCAATTGTCTCCTATCAATATCCCATGGCTAAGTTAAATCCAAATACTTCCAAGAATTCCAGCTTGCGATCATAATTGTCCTATAAATCCAATTTACTCAGGGGTAATGAAAGCTATGCTACTCTATAATCATGATCCCACCAAGTTCATCTTCCAACATCAAAGCCTCATAATCCACCAAGTAGTCTCATATAATTCCTCAAGTCATTGATATAAACTCATCAAGTCATTTGTCCTCTATTCCTATATCCTCAGATTGGTCCTTCCTATGGCATCGTCAGTTCTGGTGCTATCTTAGGAAGATAATGTGCTCATTCACTATGCCCATTAGTTCCATAATGAACCCAATGATAAGCAAGGTTACGGAGGCTTAACAGGTTCTCTTGCAATTCTGCAGGTTAAGCACATGGTTAAGGTTTCGATCTGGGGTATCTCATGAAGTCTCGAAGGGTCTAGGAATGGGTTTCAAATCTTGAGGGGAAACCACAACTCAAAGGGGCTGCACTTGGTCGAGGAGGTTGTAGCAAAAGTCTTCAGTGCTGGTTGGTTGCCAAAGTAGAATCCTTGGTGTATCTTGTCTTGCTAGCCTTCAGTTGAGGAGAGAGATGAGAGGGAAAAGTAGCATAGAGGAGGGGAATGCCTAAAGGGGGTTCTATAGTGCTAGTGCAAACAAACAGGTGCAAGAGGGCCAAACAAAAGAAACAAGGTGAGGGAGGTGATATAGTCGCATACTTGTCGCCTAGGGCAAAAGTGCGACCTATATCAAAACACAAACGAATAAAAACAAGCAACACACAATCATGGTTCTATTCGAACTATCATACGGACTCGACTGCGCATAGGGGGTACACGACTCATCCTACCCTAGGGGTTCTCGGACTCAGTAGTCATGCCTTGTGCCTCATGCAGTCTTCTGAGTTTTCCTCGGGTGTTGCTACGTCTCTTGTAGTTGTTCGATGAAACAATCCGGGTTGAGCCTGAAGATTCTTCAACAACTTCTCGCCTGTTGAAGTGATGGGGTGAAGGTGGCTCCTCGTAACTGGCATTGACTTGGTCTTCTATTGTCTTCTTAATCACGACGATCCCTTTTTGTCTTCTAAGCCGTCGATGGTATAATCCTTTATGCAATGACATTATCAAGGCGTAATAGAGGTCCATCATGTCGGTTACGTTGATGACAACATCGACACCAAGAGCGGGGGATGAGGAGAACCGTTTTCCTGCTCACTATAGTGAGGCGGACCAAATGGCTAGGTTCTCATCCACCGGTGGTTGCTGATACAACAACGGTAGTGACAGGGTTACCCTATTAGCGGTGTATATCATGACCTTGCATATCCTATCCCCTGATCATCGTAAGCTAAGGTTGCATCGTCTTGGGGCAGTGTCAAGGGTGTCACCATCTCCTGGGCCTTCAGGTCCTCATCCCTCGAGGATGTAACTTCTGTTGGTATCATCTTGTTGTGATGTCGCCAATCTTGTGTTCCGGTGATGTGAATGAATGTCTGGCAAGGCATCTTCCTACTAGATTATCCACGAGGATTACAAGGAATCCAGTGGTCAGGGGCATAAGCGTTCTAGCGACCAAAGGTTTTGAAGGGGAAGAGATCAATAAGGAAAGTATACCTTAGTTTTCGAAAAACTGAGAAGGGAAGAGAAGTATAGATAGTTTTGGAAAACTAGTAGTAGTTTTGGAAATAGTTTTATCCTAACTAACGACCATGCTAACTAAGGCTTCCTACAGTCAGGATGGCTCTGATACCAGCTCTGTGGGGACCCCGACTCATAAGTCGTGATCACCGAATGCACGTGTACAGTGATCCCAGAGATCAATGCTCACTGAACACACAGAAGCTGAATAACAAGAGTCTTACATCCATACATACCGTATTACACAAGTAGGACCATTATGGTCGAGTCTTGAGTATAACATCGCAGCAGAAATCTTCGTCGATAACTTGGACCCATGCCATCTGCCTTAACCCTACAGGCATTCTGACTGGGAAACGTCCTAGCTCGCATGTTCGTCGCCGAAGTATTCTTCATCATATCTTGTTCTTTCATGCCTGGTCAATAAAATAACCAGTGGCAAGCCAATGAGTACTTTGAATGTACTCGCAAGCAACCCATGTTTTGGTTCAAGATACAACAATGCATGATATAGGTAAATTTTGCAGAAAGCTAGTTTTGAGTGCAATGACAGGTTCAACAACTTGTAAGACATGCATCAGGAGAATTCAAGTAACCATGAGGACAGGTTACAGATATCAACATAAATAGAGTGGGCACGAACCCAACTCAATCATGTCAAGTCCTTTGACTTGACCCAAGTAGTTTTATCAACTCACACACACACGGTTGTAAAACTCTGGACATAGTTTAAGCAGCACCGCCCAACTGTCCTTGACCGTGGACACAGCTATTCGAATAGTTTTACACTACGGAGAGGTTGCACACTGTACCCACAAGATCCGTGGAACTTCCGTGTCATCCACGACCCGCGATACCTCAAGTACCCGGGGTAAGCACCCGATCACTACCTTTCCCTAGGCGACACTAACATGGAGTCCACTCGATTGGTAGTAACCCCCGTGCCCAACATTATCACATAACATTTTCGTGGAGCCACGCTCCATAATCATCTCACATCACAAGCACGGGGTACCAACGGTGTGTCCGGTGCCCCATAAAAATGTTCTTGGTCGCCCTACCTGGCACGACCCCGTCCCGAGAGAGAGCACCAACTCTCCCCCGTCACTAGTAATGC
>NW_021267590.1:0-2372 GCF_002162155.2 Triticum dicoccoides
TCGCACCGGCGCCGGAACCCATCCCACTTTTCTCTTTTTGGTGCGCACAGCAGTAGGAGGTCTCCGTTTGGAGCCAGGGTCGCGGCCCCCTACCTCCGACCAGCGAAAGCAGACCCCGCGTAAGATGCGCGGTTGCAGCGGCAACATCTATTCCACGCCCTTACTTCTTCAACCAGCTGGACGAGACTCCATTGCCTTCATGCCCTAGCTGCTGCCCTCTGGTCTGGTTTTTCTCTTTTCCTCTTTCCTTCTCTCCCTCTGTATGTGTGTGCATGCGTGCGTCTGTGTTCTTCTTATTAGTCATTACTGAAGTTTAGATTAATTGGTGTTATGCAGGACGAGTATTGTGCAGGAAGCCCAGGAGTCAATTTACATCTTATCTGACCATCTTAGATATTTCCTTATTTCTTAGGTTTGTGATTTGGCTTTGGCCTGTGTATAAGTTTATTCCCCATTAGGAATCCACTACTGTACCACGGTAGCATTTATCTCATTCTGAATCTCAAAGGTATTTTAGAAATCCCATATTAATCATTTAATTTATGACATAGTTGGATAATCATGAAACAAAATTTGTTGATTTGATGGTTGCAAACCTAGATTTTTCCATCTTTCAAATGCCATGTAATGTTTCTCATAGGCTCGACATATACATATTGGCCTAAATCTGCATTTGTGTTTGGTTGTCTATCTAAATTCAGTTTCTTCCATTAATTTTGATGGTGTATTTCTCCCAGAACTTAGATATACAGTTGTTAGCTGAATTTAATCGTAGAATGACGATCTTCTTTCCATGTCACGCAAAAACAGCAACCTTCTCTTTTTTATGTTGTTATTTAAAAAATGTTCCACTGTTGTTAGCTGAATTTAATTGGGGACTGATCTGGTTTCCATGCCAGGAGCATGTATTGATTTATTCTCCCATGGGAAGTATCTGCTCCATGCTCCAGTTTGGTCAAATTTAGTAAGAAATTCAGTTAGCTGAATTTAGATAGATTGCCCATATGCAGAGGTGAGGCATTGTATTTTTTATTTTGATCTCAGCCCCATATTTATTTGTTTATTAGGGCATAGCTATCCTACAAGCTAAATACTCGTTTCAAGCCGAGATGATCTTGTCGCTACCTTCCCCTCTCCATAATACACGATCGCCAGTGACACCTGCATCAATGACGACGACTGCTTGGTTCTCTCCTGTAAGTATTCCTCCATCATCCTCTTTTTTCTCTTCCTCTTCCTCGTCTGAAAATATAGGTTCTGAGATTTCTATCTCTCCCAGGCTCCCCTCCTCCTGATTCTTTTATTGGGTTATGTTAGATGTTTGTAAAATTGACAAGAGTTTTTGGTAAAAAAAAATTACTGTTGTTTAGGCACCATGCCACTGCTAAGATTATTGTAGTACCTTCAATATTGCCCCCTCCTTTTTCTGCAAAATGTGTAAATGTAGTTAAGAGTACGGAAAACATGAGATCTTTGTTTGAAAAACCTTCAGACATCTTTGTTTTTGGGTATCAAAGTTCAGTGTTATTGCTGCTCTGACATAGTGTTTTCATGGTGAAAAAGTGGACTGCTAATGAAGAAATATAAATTTTGTCAAATGAGTAGAAAGTGTTTAAATTCAGCAACTGTCTACATTTCAACAAATAAAGTGATGCAAGGTATTCAGGTTTCTGCTACCAACGAGAATTTACATGAGTTTTGGCATTAACTTACTGCTTAATTGTTGTCGTGCTGATTGTTTCTCTTTGGTTTCAGAAGCATATGTACTGTTGCACTGTTCATAAACTATTTGACTACGGATTTCCATGGGATTACATCTCAATCTACCTCATGTTGATGCACTGTCAAAATTAATTCAGTACTATTTTTGTCGTATTTTTGGCTAAAATACCACCCATCCCTTGACTGTATGTTCTTTCATATGTACTATAATCTGGAAGCATAATTAAAATATTTTCTTTTAAGTTGATGGTCATTATTTTGCAGCTGAAGGTTTATATGATATGTGCATAATCGTATAAAAAGTGTTCAACTACTTGTATGCACTAGTCGATTTTTTGAACAATGTTTGACTTATTAGTTCATCCGAAATAGACATGGACTCTGTCTCAATATTTTGTTTCTTCTCATATGCTATTTGTGGTCACCCCAAAATATTTTCCACTGAGATCAGGGTGCCATTTGGAAGCAATGCAAACCTTGCATGTATGAGCAATTTCAGGTCTCAATACTTTGATAGTGACATAAAGCTACCTATCGCCAACTTTTTGTGTTCAGATCTGAGACAAATAACCAAGAGAAAGGAAGAAGGCAAGGTATGTGCCCACTAACTCCTAACGAGGTAGGGCTATTGTTGGGAGCATTAGGCCACG
>NW_021267591.1:0-1165 GCF_002162155.2 Triticum dicoccoides
GTTGTTTAGCATCAAAATTAACCTTCTCCGAAGATGGAAGAGGCAACAAATCAATAGGTGCACGAGGTAGGAAACCATACACAACTTCAAAAGGGCACATCTTAGTAGTAGAATGCAATGAACGATTATGAGCAAATTCAATATGAGGCAAGCATTCCTCCCACATTTTCTTATTATTCTTCAAAACAGCCCTAAGCATAGTAGACAACGTTCTATTGACTACTTCAGTTTGTCCATCAGTTTGGGGGTGACAAGTAGTACTAAAAAGCAGTTTAGTCCCCAACTTAGCCCATAAACATCTCCAAAAGTGGCTAAGAAATTTAGTATCACGATCTGAAAGAATAGTATTTGGCACACCATGCAAGCGAATAATTTCACGAAAGAACAAATCAGCAACATTAACAGCATTATCGCTTTTATGACATGGTATAAAGTGTGCCATTTTCGAGAATCTATCCACGACAACAAATATGCTATCCCTCCCCTTCTTTGTTCGAGGTAAACCTAAAACAAAGTCCATAGATATATCCTCCCAAGGAACACTAGGTACAGGCAAAGGCATATATAAACCATGAGGATTGAGTCGTGACTTAGCTTTTTGACATGTAGTGCAGCGAGCAATAAAACGCTCAACATCCCGTCTCATCTTTGGCCAAAAGAAATGTGTAGCAAGTACGTCCTCCGTCTTCTTCATGACAAAGTGTCCCATTAATCCTCCTCCATGCACCTCCTGCAACAACAAAAGACGAACGGAGCTAGCTGGAATGCATAGCTTGTTAGCACGAAACACAAATCCATCGTTAACAACAAACTTGTTCCACATTCTTCCTTCTTTACAATTCTGCATTACATCTTTAAAATCAGCATCATGCACATATTGATCTTTGATGGTCTCCAAACCAAATATTTTGAAGTCAAGTTGTGAAAGCATAGTATAGCGACGAGACAATGCATCAGCAATAACATTTTCTTTTCCCTTCTTGTGTTTAATGACATAAGGGAAAGTCTCAATGAATTCAACCCATTTAGCATGTCTACGATTCAGTTTAGCTTGACTTTTAATATGTTTCAAAGATTCATGATCAGAATGTATAACAAATTCTTTGGGCCATAAATAATGTTGCCATGTTTCTAAAGTCCGAACAAGAGCATATAATTCTTTATC
>NW_021267592.1:0-1238 GCF_002162155.2 Triticum dicoccoides
GACTTAATTCCCGGTGCTTCACTACCAAACCGTGCACCATACCGTACCAATCCAGAGGAGACGAAGGAGATTATGCGTCAAGTACAAGAGCTTCTCGACAAAGGTTATATACGCGAATCCCTTAGTCCTTGTGTTGTTCCTATTATTCTAGTGCCGAAAAAGGATGGTACATCACGTATGTGTGTTGATTGTAGAGGCATTAATAATATTACTATTCGTTATCGTCATCCTATTCCTAGGCTAGATGATATGCTTGATGAATTGAGTGGCTCTACAATATTCTCCAAAGTTGATTTGCGTAGTGGATACCATCAAATTCGTATGAAATTGGGAGATGAATGGAAAACAGCATTTAAAACTAAGTTTGGATTATATGAGTGGTTAGTCATGCCTTTTGGGTTAACTAATGCGCCTAGTACTTTCATGAGACTAATGAACGAAGTTTTACGTGCTTTCATTGGACGATTTGTGGTAGACTATTTTGATGATATACTGATTTATAGCAGATCTTTGGAAGAACATTTGGAACATTTACGTGCTGTTTTTATTGCTCTACGTGATGCACGTTTGTTTGGTAACCTTGGGAAGTGCACCTTTTGCACCGACCGAGTATCTTTTCTTGGCTATGTTGTTACTCCACAGGGAATTGAAGTTGACAAAGCCAAGATTGAAGCTATTGAGAGTTGGCCGCAGCCCAAAACGGTCACACAAGTGAGGAGTTTTCTTGGCCTCGCTGGATTCTATAGGCGTTTTGTGACAGATTTCAGCACCATTGCTGCACCTCTCAACGAGCTTACAAAGAAGGATGTGCCTTTTGTTTGGGGTACCGCACAGGAAGAAGCCTTCACGGTATTGAAAGATAAGTTGACACATGCTCCTTTACTCCAACTTCCTGATTTTAATAAGACTTTTGAGCTTGAATGTGATGCTAGTGGAATTGGATTAGGAGGTGTGTTATTACAAGATGGCAAACCTGTTGCATACTTTTCTGAAAAATTGAGTGGGCCTAGTCTGAATTATTCTACTTATGATAAAGAATTATATGCTCTTGTTCGGACTTTAGAAACATGGCAACATTATTTATGGCCCAAAGAATTTGTTATACATTCTGATCATGAATCTTTGAAACATATTAAAAGTCAAGCTAAACTGAATCGTAGACATGCTAAATGGGTTGAATTCATTGAGACTTTCCCTTATGTCATTAAACACAAGAAGGGAAAAGAAAATGTTATTGC
>NW_021267593.1:0-684 GCF_002162155.2 Triticum dicoccoides
CTTCTTTCTTCCTCTTCTTCTCCTTTCTTCCTCTTCTTATTTTCGTTTTTCCTCTCCTTTTTATTCTTCTTCCTTTTCGATATATAAAACTTTTCTTCCTTTTCCTTATTTTATGTTTTCCTCTACACTAACCTAAAATGCACTAACCTTCTTTTTCCACTCCTTTTTTTTCTTCTAAATATGAACATATACATAAATTTTCAAAAAATATGCACAAAAACATATACATAAATTTTACTATACATATACAATTGTTTTTACAAATATGCACATATATATGAACATATACATAAATTGACAAAAAAATACATTTATGAAAAAATGATATGAACATGTACACACATATATACACATATACAAAAAAATACATTTATGAAAAAATGCTATAAAATAAAAATGTAGGGCAGGGGCGGCGCGCGGCGGGGCGGCGTGCGGCGGCAGCAAAGGGCAGGGGCGGCGCGCGGCGGCAGCGAAGGGCAGGGGCGGCGGCGCGGTGGTAGCGCGCAGCGGCGACGGCGGCCAGTACAGGGGGAGCAGGGGAACGGGGCGGTGCTCACAGCGAGGTGGCGTCGGCGACAAGGAAGGCTCGGGGACGGCGGATCAATCTTTTTGTTCTGCAAATTTTGATATATTATATGTATTTTTCTGAATTAGGATGATTTAGTTATGATTTTTCAAGTTTGA
>NW_021267594.1:0-1133 GCF_002162155.2 Triticum dicoccoides
AAAAAATAAAATCCTTTGAGATGTAGTTATATTAGTACATCTACTAGTTAGGAAAATTTAAAAACTTAAATTTGTACATGTTTTGCAAAAATGTGTTATGAAAAAGTAAAAGGGCTATAACTTTTGCATACGATGTCGGAAAAAAATGTATAATATATCAAAATGTTCAACACGAAAATCCGAATCCTGTAAAGCGTATGGTTCAACAAGTATCTTGGTATGGGTTACAAGTGGATGTGAAAACTTCTTTTACACAGTACGAACATTTTATTCATAGTTCTTCAAAAAGAAAACACACACTACAAAACCGATGGAAGACCACAATTGGTAGCATGTTATATGGTTACTATAGGATACGCTTTTACACAAACACAATGTACGCATGCTCCACAGCTCCCCGTCACAAGTAGCGAGTCAGAGCTGCAAATCCATGTACATATAGATTATTACACTTCGATATGTCACCTGTGTCACCACACAAGAGAATTTAATGCATGTATCACATTCATATGCAGGTGATACTGATAGTACATATAGTAATCTATGGAGCTTAATTAGGGCAGCGGAAGTCTTTCGGCACTCTCTTGCCGCACTGGTTGACGAGCACCTCGATGGCGATGGGCAGCATGAGGTTGATGTTGAGGGCCTTGACCTTGATGGTGGCGCAAAGGCAGAGAGCAGCGTCGAGGTCGGCAACGCCGGACAGCAGCGGGCAGCATGTATTCCTGGCGCTACTGCCGATCACCGCGTGCAACAGCCCATTGAGCACGTCCACGCACGCAAGTAGCTTCAGTGTGTCCACGGGGCACTTGCCGGTCGATGTAGCCAGCGCTGGGGCCAGGGCTGGGGGTGGCGTCGGAGTCACAGGGGTGGGTGCTGGCGGCATCACGAGGGTCGGTGTTGGGGCCACCGGGATTGGCGTTGGAGAGACAGGGGTTGGTGCTGGCATCGGAGTCACAAGGGTTGGTGATGGCGGTATCATAGGAGTCGGTGTTGGGGCCACCGGAGTTGGCGTTGGAGAAACGGGGGTCGGTGCTGGCATCGGAGTCACCGATGTTGGTGTTGGCGGCATCACAGGGGCCGGTGTTGGGGTCACCAGGGTTGGCGACGGAGAGACAGGGGTGGGTGCTGGC
>NW_021267595.1:0-1072 GCF_002162155.2 Triticum dicoccoides
CGTACGGTCGAAACGGGGTCCTGTTCATCGGGAAGGGTCTGGCCTACCGCAAAATGGAGGAAATGGACTTGTGTTCGACCACATATGGTCGAAATGGGGTCCTGTTGATCGGGAGGAGTGTGGCGTACCGCAAAACGGAGGAAACAGACTAGTGTTGGAGCGCCTACGGTCGAAACGGGGTTCTGTTTGATCGGGAGGGGTGTGGCACGCAAAACGGACGAAACGAACTTGTGTTGGAGCGCTACGGTCGAAACGGGGGTCCTGTTCATCGGGAGGGGTGTGGCGTACCGCAAAATGGGACCCCACGGGCTACTGTTCATCTCCACCATCGACCTTCTCCAGCCTCCACCTGTGACTGTTTATCCACGGGCTCCTGTTCATCCAACCTCCACCGCCCTTCACCGGCTACTGTTCAACCAACCCTCTTCACGGGGTCCTGTTCAACCACCCCTCTCCAAGGGGTCCTGTTCAACCACCCCTTCACGAGGTACTGTTCATCCAGCCCTCCACCAGCTACTGTTCATCCAGCCCTCCACGAGGTCATCCTGTTCATCCAGCCCTCCACGGGGTCGTCCTGTTCATCCATCCCTCCACGGGGTCATGTTCATCCACCCCCAACCGGCTCAATCGATCGGGGTCCTGTTCATCCGGCGGAAACGGTCTCTACTACCACAGGGTCCTATTCACCCAACCCCCAGCGGGAACTGTTCATCCAACCCCCACCAGGAACTGTTCATCAAGAGGCAGCTTCGATCGGCTTCAGTTAGCAGCAGTAACGAAGGAATCATTCGGGTTCAGTTAACAGCAAGGGATTGGTCGGGGTTCAGTAACGTAGCTAGTGCAATCGCTCGGGTTCAGTTAGAGCCCAACGCCTTGCTCGGGTTCAGTTAGAGCGCAACTCCTCGCACACACGCGCGTACATGTACGAGAGAAACGCGCAAACCTCCGTGCATCTCTCGGCCCCGACCACCCACCGTAACCGGGAACTCCCCCATATTTTCCTCGCACTCGCTTCTACCACGATTTTTTCCGTCATGGACGGCCCAAAGAATGTCATGCAGCTGCGGCTCCG
>NW_021267596.1:0-3666 GCF_002162155.2 Triticum dicoccoides
TGATAGAAGGTGTACCCAACTTTCTCCTTTGGGTATCCTATGAAGACACATTTCTCCGATTTGGGTTTGAGCTTATCAGGATGAAACTTTTTCACATAAGCATCGCAACCCCAAACTTTAAGCAACGACAACTTTGGTTTCTTGCCAAACCACAGTTCATATTGTGTCATCTCAACGGACTTAGATGGTGCCCCTTTTTAACGTGAATGCAGTTGTATTTAATGCATGACCCCAAAAATAATAGTGGTAAATCGGTAAGAAACATCATAGATCGCACCATATCTAATAAAGTACGGTTATGACGTTCAGACACACCATTACAGTGTGGTGTTCCAGGTGGCGTGAGTGGTGAAACTATTTCACATTGTTTTAATTGAAGGCCAAACTCGTAACTCAAATATTCTCTTCCATGATTAGATCGTAGAAACTTTATTTTCTTGTTACGATGATTTTCCACTTCACTCTGAAATTCTTTGAACTTTTCAAATGTTTCAGACTTATGTTTCATCAAGTAGATATACCCATATCTGCTCAAATCATCTGTGAAGTTCAGAAAATAACGATACTTGCCGCGAGCCTTAATACTCATCGGACTGCATACATCAGTATGTATTATTTCCAATAAGTTTGTTGCTCGCTCCATTGTTCCAGAGAACGGAGTCTTAGTCATCTGGCCCAAGAGACATGGTTCGCAAGCATCAAGTGATTCCAAAATCCCATCAGCATGGAGTTTCTTCATGCGCTTTACACCAATATGACTTAAACGGCAGTGCCACAAATAAGTTGCACTATCATTATTAACTTTGCATCTTTTGGCTTCAATATTATGAATATGTGTATCACTACGATCGAGATCCAACAAACCATTTTCGTTGGTGTGTATGACCATAGAAGGTTTTATTCATGTAAACAGAACAACAATTGTTCTCTAACTTAAATGACTAACCGTATTGCAATAAACATGATCAAATCATATTCATGCTCAACGCAAACACCAAATAACACTTATTTAGTTTCAACACTAATCCCGAAAGTATAGGGAGAGTGCGATGATGATCATATCAATCTTGGAACTACTTCCAACACACATTGTCACCTCGACTTTTACTAGTTTCTGTTTATTCTGCAACTCCCGTTTCGAGTTACTACTCTTAGTAACTGAACCAGTATCAAATGCCGAGGGGTTGCTATAAACAGTAGTAAAGTACACATCAATAACATGTATATCCAATATACCTTTGTTCACTTTGCCATCCTTCTTATCCACCAATTACTTGGGGTAGTTCCGCTTCTAGTGACCAGTCCCTTTGCAGTAAAAGCACTCAGTCTCAGGCTTAGGTTCAGACTTGGGCTTCTTCACTTGAGTAGCAACTTGCTTGCCGTTCTTCTTGAAGTTCCCCTTCTTCCCTTTGCCCTTTTCTTGAAACTAGTGGTCTTGTTAACCATCAACACTTGATGTTTTTCTTGATTTCTACCTTCGTCGATTTCAGCATCACGAAGAGCTTGGGAATTACTTTCGTCATCCCTTGCATATTATAGTTCATCACGAAGTTCTACTAACTTGGTGATGGTGACTAGAGAATTTTGTCAATCACTATTTTATCTGGAAGATTAATTCCCACTTGATTCAAGCGATTGTAGTACCCAGACAATCTGAGCACATGCTCACTGCTTGAGCGATTCTCCTCCATCTTTTAGCTATAGAACTTGTTGGAGACTTCATATCTCTCAACTCGGGTATTTGCTTGAAATATTAACTTCAACTTCTTGGAACATCTCATATGGTCCATGACGTTCAAAACGTCTTTGAAGTCCCGATCCTAAGCCGTTAAGCATGATGCACTAAACTATCAAGTAGCCATCATATTGAGCTAGCCAAACATTCATAACGTCTGCATCTGCTCCTGCAATAGGTCTGTCACCTAGCGGTGCATCAAGGACATAATTCTTCTGTGCAGCAATGAGGATAAACCTCAGATCACGGATTCAATCCGCATCATTGCTACTAACATCTTTCAACATAGTTTTCTCTAGGAACATATCAAAATAAACACAGGGAAGCAACAATGCGAGCTATTGATCTACAACATAATTTGCAAAATACTATCAGGAGGGTGTCTGCTGAACGGCAAGAGGAATATCTTGCAGCTATTGGGGCGAGAGAAATGCCGGCAGTGAATCATTGGAGGGACATCTTAAGAGGTTACCACTTGGATAACAATGCCCCGCCACCTTGGTTGCAACACGTAATATATATACGTATACCTTTTTTTTACTATTATGCGCCAACACCACTATTTACTAACTGATATTATTTTTGCTATTTTTTTAGAAGCGGAAAAATAATCCAAATGATGTTGCTGCAAGTTCCTCTTCCAATCCCCGGCCACTTATAAGCGTGACAGTATCAGGCACACGTTTAAATGCAAGGAAGGAGGGTACTGACATTTTGGTTGATAGGAACTCAGAGGAACCTAGTCCAAATGCAACAATCTCTTCCGGTGGGGAGGAAAGACCTGCTGTAAAAAGGAAGATTGAAATTTCTCTTGGAGAAAGCCCATGTAATCTTGACGAGTTGGTTGATTTTATGCATGAACTTGATGATACAGGGACTGATGATAATGTCATAGGTTCTGATCTATCGTTTGAGGATTTTGATATATCAGAACCCTCTCTTAATCTTCCAACTCCCCCTACATATCTATACTCAGGCGTGGCCTCACAGGCTGATATTTCAAACATTTCTCCTATCTCTACGCACGGTAGCTTTATTCGTCCTTTGTATTTTTTTCTATTTATTAACTTCATTGCAATATCATTTATCTTGCCCCTCCTTCTTATCACCAGGTGATACGGAAGGAGCTTCTAATCTCGTCAGTGGCGAGGGAATAATGACACAGATTTCAGCGCCATCCATGGATATTTCCGCTATTACCAAGCCAGTTCTGGATGCTATCGATTTGTTGCTGCAGAATGCTTTTGAAGCTTTAGATGCCCCTACATTAACAGATTCTCAGCGCCATGAGATTTTCCAGGCAGTTCGGTCGATGCTCCCGGTTGGTGATATTGTTCCTCAAATTGCCCCTGTCCGCGCGGCTTGGGAAAAATTTGTCTCGATCTCAGATACAGTGCAAGAAGCCCGCAGAACCATTGAGGGTCAGTCAAAGCAAAAGTCTGAATGTGTTACTGCAGCAGAGAGGAGGGCTGAATCCATTGAAGCGTCTCTGAAAACTTCAGTGGAAGAGATGTCATCCATGCTGGAGAAACAAGCTGAGAAGAAGGAACGTGTGGAGGCCCTCTTCGCTCAACTACAAGAAGCTACCGTTGAGTTGTGTACAGCTGAAGAAAGGGTCAAGCAACTGGAGTCAGACCGTTCCGCCAAGCAAGCTGAAGCCAAGAAGTTGCATGAAGATTTGCTCGAAGCTAATGTGAAAGCTTCCGAGGAATTGGAGGCTCTTAAAGGGAAGACATCGACGCTGGAGGACGAAGCCAAGTCTATTATTAGAAGTCTGAAGGAGTGGCGCTCCATGTCCAATTGAGTTTCTTTGTTCTTAATAAATCAGACATGTTGTCTATTTACATTTTTTACTCAGACTTGCATAAGGCGGCCAATCGGCAAACCCATTTTCTTGGGTCTTCTCGCATGCCAGTAGCACCATTCGTGTA
>NW_021267597.1:0-2470 GCF_002162155.2 Triticum dicoccoides
CATCAAAGAATGGAAGAAATGTATGGACATTCGCAAGGAGGTTCTTGGAAGTAACATTCAGCGAAAGGAAAGAATTGGAGACAGGCTAATCTCCATTCTCCATAATGGAGAGTCAGGGGCTATCTTGTTTTTTGCTATTTTACCTTAGAAAATGTAGTAGGTCTTAATCGAATGTAATAGGTCCTATGAGGTACAATATGTTTATTATGTGGTAATGTGTTAGAGTTGATAATGATGATCTTGAGGAGGTGTTACGTGATGTCAATGATGAAAACGATGATCTCGAGGAGGTGTTATATGACAATGATGTATTATGATGATAAGTTGTTAATGATATGATGATGATGATGATGATATTATTATATCATTGGATGAAAGAACCGCGGATTAGTTTCAAGTGGATGGACATCCACTTGAAACTAATCCGCGGTTCTTTCCCCCCGTGATGTAATAACTCATTATGATGTAAAAATAATCTCTAAATTCCTATTGTATGAAAACTTGTGTAAAGGTGTATGAATACAACATGAAATAAAAAAGAAACAAAATACTAAATAATAGTAGTAGCGCGGGAAAGGAGAAGCGCTACTACTAATTACCAGTAGCGCGGTTCTGAAGAAGCGCTACTACTAAGTCAATTTATCAGTAGCGTGGGTCTAGGCGCGCTATTGCTAAGCATTAGCTGTAGCGCCTTAGCAGTAGCGCTCCTGCCCGCGCTACTGATAGGCCTAAAATCCGCGCTGCTGCTAGGCTTTTCCCTAGTAGTGCATCCTTGTTGCCTGGTTCTCCTCCGTAGCTCTCCATCGATGCCCGAGCTGCACTTTCTCATCACGGTGGTTGAGGTCTCGCGCGCAGATCTTCATGTGACCCCACACGGCCTTTTCAGTGTCGGTTGGTTCCACGATTGTCTTTGGCGAAGTTGGAGTCGTTTCTCAGATTTTGTGATGGCGATGACGCCTCTATGGAAGAAGTGATGACGACGATGACGTCGTTGTATAGTATCGACGAGGCCCTCTTCGGAGTGGCATGTGTGGTATCCTGTATGTGCCGCTCAACGGTTGGTGATTGTTTTCGCCCAGTTTTCCACAAATTAACTAGCTAACTCTCTTCTGCTTATTTAATGGATGAGGCAAGTATTTGGCCTCCGTTACAAAAGAAAACCTTAGCCCTGTAATATTGAAACTAACATTAACACCCTAAAAACTAGGAAATTTTTAAAAGAGAGCAACATTGCGAATCTAGCTATCCTTCCAAAACCTAGTGTTCATTGCACTCCCTATTATTTTCGTAATTTTTTTTTGTACGTGCTTATCTGCTTAGCTAGTTGAGTAGGTGGGCTCTTTGCTGTCCGCGTACAACGGCGATCTGATCTACGGCAAGGTGCCAGTTCTAACAACCGCCGGGGATGCCGGCACATGAGTCACACCAAAAGGCACTGCAGCCGGTTGCGAGCATCGAGCCTTACGCATGAAGCGCCTCCGTATACATATATATCCTTGTGTAGTTGTGTATGAACGGGCATTCCATAGCCGGTGCCAAAGATTTGGATAGACAAATCTAAGACAATAATTTTGGGACGGAGGGAGTACTTATGTACATGTTGTTAGGATTGTTACGCGCGCTTGGCTCAGCGTAGTTCGAGTATATACTAGCATGGTCTCCTATACAAGACATCTTATCATGCCCTCCGTCCTAAAATGAGTGTCGTGATTTTAGTTCAAATTAACTTGAACTAAAACCACGACACTTGTTTTGGGACGAAGAGAGTATTATTTCTTATTTATAATTATTTTTACGAATAAGAACGTATACTTCAGTCAGCATTTCATGCTCAGATAAGTTAGTTTCATTGACTCTACATTCGTAATAAAATATTATTCCAGTTGTGTCTATATCTCATATGTAATATTTCTGTCAAATGAATATTTCAAATTATGATAGAGTTCTACAGGGTGAACGTGAGGAGAGGTAATCATGCCACACACAAAATGGTTTGTAACTAAATTTATACCATTGCAGGCTACGTCACAATTTACCTCCAATATGTGTATCTTCGCACTCTGGTGACTGAGTAAATAGCATAAAACTATCGCAATCCAGGCTAGGGTTCCAGAAAACTATCACTTTGAAAAAAAGAATCTAAAACCTACCACAAGACATGTTCAGTGTTTCAAAAAACAACTAATCATCGAATGGTTAAGAAATAATCAGGATTATGATAGTAGGGCCCATCTGGCAGGCATCGTGGAGAGCAAAAATTAACGGTGTTACATTGGACGGTCATCTTCTTCTTCTCGCTCCCATTTTCTTCTCTTCTCTCCTCCCCCATTTCCTCCCTAGCCCCCAGAGTCGGTCGTGGCCAGCACTGCCCCGTCACCATCTCCTCCATGCGGCCGCCCCATCCGGACCCGCCACCTCCGTGCAGCACCCCACTGCTGCCCCGGCGGGCCACAGCCCGCCGGAACTGCCA
>NW_021267598.1:0-1760 GCF_002162155.2 Triticum dicoccoides
TGGCCAAAGAGTCTGCTTTGTTTGGAGACGGCCGGGAGCACACACACGAGCACGCAGTTAGGTATGAACATCAACACCCCACCTACCCAATTAGCGCCGGCTGTCGTGCTGGGTGATAGTGGACGGGGTGAGGAAGAGGCTCCATTTTTCGCTGGTGACACCGCCATAGATGAGGACGACAATGACACTCAACAATATCTCAATACTGGCGCCTACTCAGGGTTTGAGCGTCATGAGTCGGTACCTGAATTGCCGCCTCCGGAGGCTGAACATATTATAGACGACCTTCCGGTAGCAAAGAAGCCTAGGAATACACTGAGGAAAGCCAACAAAGCTGCTTCTATGATCCAGCCGCCTCAGCAGCCTCGGGTTCAAGACCATATAGATATCCCTGGAGCGGCAAAATGGCGTATCCCTGTGAACCAATCCTACAGAAAGCAGCGCTAGGGGCCAGATCCGGCGATCTAAGGAGACTTCATGACGACGTGTTGCGGATAGAGAAAGGCCTCATCGCCTCGAAAAATCCAGGATACCCTCTCTACGTGGTTAACGTGCCGCGGCAATTGTCGTACGTCGACACATTCCCCTCGAAGAAGTTTTTCCTTCGATTCGATTACATCTTCAACATGTTTCACTTAAAGAAGCTGGATTTTACGTTTGTCTGCCTTTATGCCTTGCACATGAACTACCTCATCGGGGTTGAGCAGATACCTCATATCTGTGTCGCTGACCCGTACTTCATGCACGAGGGCTTCTTGGGAGTCCGCGCAAAGCACCGTGAATACGCGACGAATACATCGTCAATTTCATGCTTGCCAATAAGGACAAGGAGGCGATTCTCGTGGCTTATCATCCCATGTAAGTCATCCGCGCAGATATCCTTCCTTCGATTTCAATCATTCATTTGAATGATGGATTGTAATTAATTTGAGGTGTACTTATTTTTGCACAGCGGCAGGCGCGCCGTCCTCATCATCCTCTACCCCCGATACTGTGGACTTGTCGAAGAACATTAACAAAAAGGATTACACCCACTTCAAGTCTGTTCTCGACAGTGCTATGTTTTACTACGATGCATGGGGTGGAGAGGTCAAGGACAAGAAGAAAAGGGACGGCAGGCCCATAAGACCGACTTCAGCTGCATCCAGCAACCGAGTGATCCTCTTGATGATGGATTCTATGTCCTACACCACATGGAGTATAGACGGGATCACCAGAACCTTTGCATGTCACCTAAATTCAGCCATGCCCATATTCTGCAATGGGCAAAGAACTTAGGAGATATCGAGGATCATCGACTTCAAGATAAGTTATATCACTTCCAGTGCGAACTTGCCCAAATCATCATCCACTAGTAGAAAACAGGGCTTTGGTCCAGGCCGGGTCAGCCCATTAGTCCCGGTTCAGTCCAGAACCGGGACGAATGTGGGCATTGGTCCTGGTTCATGAGCCCAGGGGGCCGGCCGGGCCACGTGGGCCATTGGTCCCAGTTCATCTGGACCTCTTGGTCCCGGTTGGTGGGATGAACCGGGACCAATGGGCCTCGCTCCTGGCCCACCACCATTGGTCCCGGTTGGTGGCTTGAACCGGGACCAAAGGCTCCCCTTTAGTCCCAGCTCATGTCACCAACCGGGACCAATGAGGTGCCTATATATACCCCTTGCTCGCGAGCAGAGCACCCGAGTGCTCTGTTTTTCTCTGGCCGAGGGGGAGAGGGCTTGGTGGTGCTCTAGCTCACCTCCTATGCACACAAGGTGTTC
>NW_021267599.1:0-2048 GCF_002162155.2 Triticum dicoccoides
AGACCCGACGCGTCCGTTTCCCCCCTCCAGGTGCCGGCGGCGGCGGCGTCCGTGAGGGGGGGGGCACACCCCGGAGACGCGTGCTGGGCGTTTGCAACCGCCTCAACACTTCCAGATTTGTGAGAGGCCGCCTACGCAAGATTTGACGGTATGCTAGCCCCCGGAGGCCGCCGGCCACAGTCGTAGACGTGCGAAGAGCAATCCGCGTAGAGGGAAGTGTTCAGATACTTCTCCATCACAAAAAATTATGAAAAATTACAATCAGTCCTATAGCACATGTGCCCACGTTGTGTAAAAAACTCATGATTTTATCGCGCTCCAAGTATTTAATAATATTCACGCTGCATCGTTACCGCAGAACGTCTACTACCGTTTCATTGCCGTCCGTGAGGGGGGCCACAACCCGGAGACGCGTGCCGCATCTTCGGACATGCCACAACACCACCCCGCATGTATGAGGGCCCGGTACGACGCTCCGGTGGCATTGCTACCCCCAGGGCCCCCGTCCCGGCTAACCATGTAGCGTTTGACCACGGGATCTAGCCCTTTGACTTTGCACGGACGGGCTTTGACCAGTGGACCTCTCCACCCGGTTGTGTTAGGTCGGCCCAGAGGAACACTTTGGAGTAACATCCGGGCCAAACCCACAGCTACATCCACTCCGTGTAGACCTGACGTGTCCGTTTCCCCCCTCCAGGTGCCGGTGGCGGCGGCGTCCGTGAGGGGGGGGGGCACACCCCGGAGACGCGTGCTGGGCGTTTGCAACCGCCTCAACACTTCCAGATTTGTGAGAGACCGCCTACGCAAGATTTGACGGTATGCTAGCCCCCGGAGGCCGCCGGCCACAGTCGTAGACGTGCGAAGAGCAATCCGCGTAGAGGGAAGTGTTCAGATACTTCTCCATCACAAAAAATTATGAAAAATTACCATCAGTCCTATAGCACATGTGCCCACGTTGTGTAAAAAACTCATGATTTTATCGCGCTCCAAGTATTTAATAATATTCACGCTGCATCGTTACCGCAGAACGTCTACTACCGTTTCATTGCCGTCCGTGAGGGGGGCCACAACCCGGAGATGCGTGCCGCCTCTTCGGACATGCCACAACACCACCCCGCATGTATGAGGGCCCGGTACGACGCTCCGGTGGCATTGCTACCCCCAGGGCCCCCGTCCCGGCTAACCCTGTAGCGTTTGACCATGGGATCTAGCCCTTTGACTTTGCACGGACGGGCTTTGACCAGTGGACCTCTCCACCCGGTTGTGTTAGGTCGGCCCAGAGGAACACTTTGGAGCAACATCCGGGCCAAACCCACAGCTACATCCACTCCGTGTAGACCCGACGCGTCCGTTTCCCCCCTCCAGGTGCCGGCGGCGGCGGCGTCCGTGAGGGGGGGGCACACCCCGGAGACGCGTGCTGGGCGTTTGCAACCGCCTCAACACTTCCAGATTTGTGAGAGGCCGCCTAAGCAAGATTTGACGGTATGCTAGCCCCCGGAGGCCGCCGGCCACAGTCGTAGACGTGCGAAGAGCAATCCGCGTAGAGGGAAGTGTTAAGATACTTCTCCATCACAAAAAATTATGAAAAATTACCATCAGTCCTATAGCACATGTGCCCATGTTGTGTAAAAAACTCATGATTTTATCGCGCTCCAAGTATTTTATAATATTCACGCTGCATCGTTACCGCAGAATGTCTACTACCGTTTCATTGCCGTCCGTGAGGGGGGCCACAACCCGGAGACGCGTGCCGCCTCTTCGGACATGCCACAACACCACCCCGCATGTATGAGGGCCCGGTACGACGCTCCGGTGGCATTGCTACCCCCCAGGGCCCCCGTCCCGGCTAACCCTGTAGCGTTTGACCACGGGATCTAGCCCTTTGACTTTGCACGGACGAGCTTTGACCAGTGGACTTCTCCACCCGGTTGTGTTAGGTCGGCCCAGAGGAACACTTTGGAGCAACATCCGGGCCAAACCCACAGCTACATCCACTCCGTGTAGACCCGATGCGTCCGTTTCCCCCCTCCAGGTGCCGGCGGCGGCGG
>NW_021267600.1:0-1000 GCF_002162155.2 Triticum dicoccoides
CGGGTCTACACGGAGTGGATGTAGCTGTGGGTTTGTCCCGGATGTTGCTCCAAAGTGTTCCTCTGGGCCGACCTAACACAACCGGGTGGAGAGGTCCACTGGTCAAAGCCCGTCCGTGCAAAGTCAAAGGGCTAGATCCCGTGGTCAAACGCTACAGGGTTAGCCGGGACGGGGGCCCTGGGGGGTAGCAATGCCACCGGAGCGTCGTACCGGGCCCTCATACATGCGGGGTGGTGTTGTGGCATGTCCGAAGAGGCGGCACGCGTCTCCGGGTTGTGGCCCCCCTCACGGACGGCAATGAAACGGTAGTAGACGTTCTGCGGTAACGATGCAGCGTGAATATTATTAAATACTTGGAGCGCGATAAAATCATGAGTTTTTTACACAACGTGGGCACATGTGCTATAGGACTGATTGTAATTTTTCATAATTTTTTGTGATGGAGAAGTATCTGAACACTTCCCTCTACGCGGATTGCTCTTCGCACGCCTACGACTGTGGCCGGAGGCCTCCGGGGGCTAGCATACCGTCAAATCTTGCGTAGGCGGCCTCTCACAAATCTGGAAGTGTTGAGGTGGTTGCAAACGCCCAGCACGCGTCTCCGGGGTGTGCCCCCCCCCCTCACGGACGCCGCCGCCGCCGGCACCTGGAGGGGGGAAACGGACGCGTCGGGTCTACACGGAGTGGATGTAGCTGTGGGTTTGGCCCGGATGTTGCTCCAAAGTGTTCCTCTGGGCCGACCTAACACAACCGGGTGGAGAGGTCCACTGGTCAAAGCCCGTCCATGCAAAGTCAAAGGGCTAGATCCCGTGGTCAAACGCTACAGGGTTAGCCGGGACGGGGGCCCTGGGGGGTAGCAATGCCACCGGAGCGTCGTACCGGGCCCTCATACATGCGGGGTGGTGTTGTGGCATGTCCGAAGAGGCGGCACGCGTCTCCGGGTTGTGGCCCCCCTCACGGACGGCAATGAAACGGTAGTAGACGTTCTGCGGTAACAATG
>NW_021267601.1:0-974 GCF_002162155.2 Triticum dicoccoides
GAGCAATAAAACGCTCAACATCCCGTCTCATCTTTGGCCAAAAGAAATGTGTAGCAAGTACGTCCTCCGTCTTCTTCACGCCAAAGTGTCCCATTAATCCTCCTCCATGCGCCTCCTGCAACAACAAAAGACGAACAGAGCTAGCTGGAATGCATAGCTTGTTAGCACGAAACACAAATCCATCGTTAACGACGAACTTGTTCCACATTCTTCCTTCTTTACAATTCTGCATTACATCTTTAAAATCAGCATCATGCACATATTGATCTTTGATGGTCTCCAAACCAAATATTTTGAAGTCAAGTTGTGAAATCATAGTATAGCGGCGAGACAATGCATCAGCAATAACATTTTCTTTTCCCTTCTTGTGTTTAATGACATAAGGAAAAGTCTCAATGAATTCAACCCATTTAGCATGTCTACGATTCAGTTTAGCTTGACTTTTAATATGTTTCAAAGATTCATGATCTGAATGTATAACAAATTCTTTGGGCCATAAATAATGTTCCATGTTTCTAAAGTCCGAACAAGAGCATATAATTCTTTATCATAAGTAGAATAATTCAGACTAGGCCCACTCAATTTTTCAGAAAAGTATGCAACAGGTTTGCCATCTTGTAATAACACACCGCCTAATCCAATTCCACTAGCATCACATTCAAGCTCAAAAGTCTTATTAAAATCAGGAAGTTGGAGTAAAGGAGCATGTGTCAACTTATCTTTCAATACCGAGAAGGCTTCTTCCTGTGCGGTACCCCAAAGAAAAGGCACATCTTTCTTTGTAAGCTCATTGAGAGGTGCAGCAATGGTGCTGAAATCTCTCACAAAACGCCTATAGAATCCAGCGAGGCCAAGAAAACTCCTCACTTGTGTGACCGTTTTGGGCTGCGGCCAACTCTCAATAGCTTCAATCTTGGCTTTATCAACTTCAGTTCCCTGTGGAGTAACAACATAGCCAAGAAAAGATACTCGGT
>NW_021267602.1:0-1205 GCF_002162155.2 Triticum dicoccoides
AGATTTCCTCGCCGAGTGGATTGAACAACAGCAGCCGACTGAAGTTCACTCGGAGCATTGGACCATGTTCTTTGATGGATCTAAGATGTTGAATGGTTCCGGTGCTGGGGTTGTCCTGGTTTCCCCCAGAGGAGATAAGCTCAGATATGTGCTCCAGATTCACTTTGATTCCTCCAACAATGAGGCAGAATATGAGGCCCTCTTATATGGGTTGCGCATGGCCATTTCACTCGGCGTCCGTCGCCTGATGGTCTATGGCGACTCGGATTTAGTGGTCAACCAGGTGATGAAAGAGTGGGACGTGAGAAGCCCAGCCATGACTGGATACTGCAGTGCAGTGAGGAAGCTGGAAAAGAAGTTCGAGGGGTTGGAGCTCCATCACATACCCCGACTGAAAAATCAAGCAGCTGATGATCTAGCAAAGATAGGTTCCAAGAGAGAAGCCATTCCGAGTGGTGTGTTCTTGGAGCATATACACACTCCGTCAGTCAAAGAAGATCCTTTCACCGAAGAAACTCCACAGCCCAAGAGTGCCACAGATCCGACTGAAGTTGAAGTCCCAGCGGTGGTCGACTTGATCATGGAGGTTTTGGTGGTCATTCCTGACTGGACAGTTCCGTATGTCGCATATATCCTGAGAAAAGAGCTTCCGGAGGATGAGGAAGAGGCTCGACAGATCGTCCGTCGGTCTAAGGCCTTTACCGTAATCAAAGGACAATTATACAGAGAAAGCGCGAATGGAGTCGGTCAGAAGTGCATAACACCAGAAGAAGGTCGACTCATCCTCAATGATATTCACTCGGGGACCTGTGGTCATCATGCGTCCTCTCGGACCATCGTGGCCAAAGCATACCGAGCCGGATTTTACTGGCCAAAGGCGAATGAGATGGCAAAAGAGATAGTGGATAAGTGCGAGGGATGTCAGTTCTACTCGAATATGTCGCACAAGCCTGCGTCGGCCCTGAAGACCATCCCACTCGTCTGGCCTTTCGCAGTATGGGGACTGGACATGGTCGGTCCTTTGAGAACAGGACGAAGTGGCTTCACGCATGTACTGGTGGCAGTCGACAAGTTCACCAAGTGGATCGAGGCTAAACCAATCAAGAGCCTTGACACCGGTACTGCTGTTAGCTTCATCAGGGAACTAATATTCAGATATGGAGTCCCGCACAGCATCATTACGGATAATGGGTCGAACTTTGACT
>NW_021267603.1:0-1301 GCF_002162155.2 Triticum dicoccoides
CACAATGCAGTTTTCATTCAGAAGATGCTTACCACACATATCGTGGTTATAAGAGCATCTCCAGCCGCGCCCCCAACAGGCCCTCTCCAGGCGTTTTTGCCGCGCCGCCGCCAAAAAAACGGCCCACTCGCGCCCTCAGAAGCCCGTTTTTCGTCGGCTCAGGCCAAAACTGGTGCCTGCGGACCCAGGCCGAACCCGGCGCCCTGGGGGGCGCTTGGGGAGCCGGCACAAGCGAAAAAGGCGCGTGGGTCCGCCCTGGCGGCGACCCGAGGGCCTTTTCCCGCCGTTTCTTGACGCTTTTCCCTCGCATCCCTCCCGCTCGCTCGCCTTCCTCCCGCCATTCCCTCCCTTTCTTCCGCCAAACCCCCTCCCGCTCGCCTTCCAGTCGCCGCCATGCCGCGCGCGGCGGCAACCACGACTGGCACCGTGGCCCAGCCGAAGCAGAGGAAGCCGAGGGCGCCGCCATTGAAGCCACCGGGCATGTCGAACGCCGAGTGTAGGGTGGAAGTTCAGCGACGCGACGCAGTCACCGCCGACCGGCGGAACAGGGCCATCGCCAAGAAGCCCCGCGACAACGCGGCGCGCGCAGCGGCATCCTCCTCATCGGTCGACCACGCGGGGATGATGAATCCACCCGTCGTCAGCCACGCCCAGTACGCGCCCTGGGGACAGCAAGGCGTCGGATCTCCATGGGGATCGTCGTCGCCCGGCTACGCCGACGGCGACGCGCACGGTGGGTTCAACCCAAACATGACCTTCCCCCATGGCCACCCCGCGACGCGCACACCCTCGCCCGCCTTCGTCGGCGTGCAGTACCCTCCATATAACTACTCGCCGCCCGCCTACGCGTCCACACCGACGCCCCATCTCCGCCGTGGACCGCTGCCCTTCTCGCACCTCGGCGACACCGACGACACAAGAGCCGACATGGACGACATCATCGCGACAGGATCGACCGCGGCTGCCGCATCTCCCGGGTTCGCCACCCAGGATGAGGTAGTGGATCTCAGCGGCGACATGGAGGCCGAGCTCGGCTACGTCTATGGCGAGAACGCGCACGAAGTGCAGGAACCCGAGGAGGAGGAGGAGGAGGAGGAGGAGGACGAGGAGGAGCCGGCTCCTGATCCGACGAAGGGGCGCCAGAAGAAGAAGCGGGCGGCTAGGCCAGGCGAACCGCGTATCAAGTGGACATCCAAGGAGGAGGAATGCCTCGCCGAAGCATGGAAAGTCGTCTGCCTCGACCCGACCACCAGCACGAACCAGAGCTTCGAGACGTACCGGGACCGCATCAAGGCCGAGTT
>NW_021267604.1:0-1005 GCF_002162155.2 Triticum dicoccoides
ATCGTGGAAATCACTTCAGGACCCCAAAACAGAGTAATAGTCCAAGAAACGGGCCAGAATCGGCCCCAACTGCGAGTCTTGACGACCAACAACTAAGCACACCTTGGGGTTCGACAACCATGGAAATCTATTTGGGACCTCAAAACGGTGAGTTAATAGAGCATGAAACGGGTCAGTATCGACAAAAACCGCAAGTGTTGATGACCGACACGTAAACGCACCCCGGGGTTCGTTAACCGTGGAGATCACTCCGGGACCCCAAAACAGTGAGTAAGAGTCCATGAAACGGGCCAGAATCGGCCAAAACTGAGAGTGCTGATGACCGACACGTAAACGCACCCCGGGGTTCGTTAATCATGGAAATCACTCCGGGACCCTAAAACATTGAGTAATAGTCCACGAAATGGGCCAGAGTCGGCCAAAACTGTGCGTGTTGATGAACGACATGTAAGCGCACCCCCAGGGTTCGTGAATCATGGAAATCACTATGAGACCCCAAAACCGTGAGTAATGGTCCATGAAACGGGCCACAACCGGCCAAAACTGTGATTGTTGACGACCAACACATAAGCACAACTTGGGGTTCGACAACCATGGAAATCGCTTTGGGAGCACAAAACGGTGAGTAATAGTCCACGAAACGGGTCAGAATCGACAAAAACCGCGAGTGTTAATGACGGACACGTAAGCGCACCTCGGGGTTCGTTAATCGTGGAAATCACTCCGGGACCCCAAAACATTTAGTAATAATCTACGAAACGGGCCAGAGTCAGCCAAAGCTGTGAGTGTTAATGAGCGACACGTAAACGCACCCCGGGATTCGTTAATCGTGGAAATCACTCCGGGACACCAAAACAGTGAGTAATATATCATGAAACGGGCCAGAATCGACAAAACTGTGAGTGTTGATGATCGACACGTAAACGCACCCCTGGAATCGTTAATCATGGAAATCACTCCGGGACCCCAAAAAGTGAGTAATATTCCAGGAAACTGGCCAGAATC
>NW_021267606.1:0-1945 GCF_002162155.2 Triticum dicoccoides
GTAGAAAACATGTTGTGTTTGCACCTTGAGATCTTGTTTGGTTACATTTGCGTAAGGATAGATTTCCTGATTTGCGCAAATCAAAGCTAATGCCACGTGCTGATGGTCCCTTTAAGGTGTTAGAGAAAATAAATGATAATGCATATAAACTTGAGCTGCCTGCAGATTTTGGGGTTAGTCCCACTTTTAACATTGCAGATTTGAAGCCTTATTTGGGTGAGGAAGATGAACTTCCGTCGAGGACGACTTCATTTCAAGAAGGGGAGGATGATGAGGACATCAATACAATTGTTACACCCACAGCCCCTGCTGCTATACATACTGGACCAATTACTAGAGCTCGTGCACGCCAACTAAATTACCAGGTACTTTCGTTTCTTGGTAATGATTCTAATGTTCATGAGAATATGATGCTGCCTAAATTGGATACATTTGTTTTGCTTACAAATGAAGGGTCTACCTTGGAGAAGGATGAACATTGGAGCAAGAACAAGCATGGAGATGATGGCATGCGCAAGGGGAACAAGAATGGAGTTACAAGTGATGATTTTAGGACTTTGAAGCCACCATAATGGGTGCATGAAGCCTTGGACGAAATATACAAGATGCCACTTCATAAATTTTGTCCCGAGGCTATTTTAGGTGTTGCGTCACCTTATTATTGGGCCAGGCCCATGTAATTTCGAAATACATAAGTATAGGCTATTTTTAGAGTCCGTATGTGTGGGGAAACAAGAGATAGGGTTGATTTCGGACCCCTCCACCAAGGGCCACGAAATTCCCCCCTCTTCCTCCATATATACAGCTCTTAGGGCATCGTTTAGACTTTGGGTTTTGTTTAGATTAAAAGTTCGCCATAGCTGCAACTTCGCGTACTTCGTTTGTGTTCAACGACCAGACAAAGGCGTCATAGAACCCCACCTTGATCAATAAAGCTTTCATCTTATATTCGCAATATCCAGATTGCAATCTCAGTTTCTTGCTTGTTCTTCGTTTGCTCGCAGGAAACAGACCCTCGTGGTCAGGTTGATTGTGCTCCGGCGTGGTCAATAACCTCTCGGAGTTGGTTTAGCGATTGCTAAGGCGCGACGTCCTCGCACGTTCGTAGTCGGATCGTCAAAGTCGACTTCCACCAAAGCGATATCCATCATCTCATCGAAAGACGGGACACCATTGCCTCTATCAAGTGGTATCAGATTTCCAGGTTGCTCGGTGAGATTTTACAGTTTTTCGTAGTTTAGATCGAGTCTGTTCTTCATACCTACAGTCCACGAAAAAGCTACAAAAATTTTTTTAGGGTTAGTTCATCATATCCGAACCAATCTGAGCCTTTGCATAATGTTTTTGGGGTTTTGCTTTGTTGAATTTGCGGTTGCATCGTCGGTCTAGTTGCTGGTCTTAGATTCTAGTCTTTTAGAATTTCGAGTTCTGGTCATAAGTTGTCACGCCGCCGCCGCACCATCATCATCGCCCCTGCCATCTACCACCACCGCTCCGAATCAGTATCCATATACCACCACCAATCCGTGTCCATATACCACCACCGATCCATATCCATATACTACCACCGCTACCACCACCGCTGCCATATACCACCACCATATATCCACCACCAATCCGAGTTCTTTGCTTATTAGGTTTGTTTTCGAGATCCATCTAGTTTCCGATTCGTGTTTCCTTGCCGGAGTTGGTTTCGGGAAAAAAAAGAGTCGGGTAGCCACGCTCCGTTTAGGCCCAAATTTTTTTGAAAACGCATTTTTCGAAAAAATTTCTGGCTATCCTATTTTTAGGTGTTTCTGAGTGTTTTGAGACAGGTGCCATTATAGGAAGTTTTTTTTGACCCGTTTCCAGTTTTTGGGTCCGGGCAGTCGAAAAAAAAAATTGTCGAAAAAAAAATTTTCGTGCCCATCCTGTCAGTTTGACCTAGGAAGAGTTTTGAGACACT
>NW_021267607.1:0-3067 GCF_002162155.2 Triticum dicoccoides
TGCTTCTCGACTGGGGATAATGCCTCAAAAGGTGGTATTACTTTGCTCGATGCATGATCTATCCATCTGCATTTTGTCGAGTGTGTCTTCATAGATAAGGTTAAGCCCACTGCCGTCCATGAGCACTTTTGTGAGCCGAAAACCGTCCATGATGGGGTTTAGTACTAGGGCGGCGGGTGCTCGAACTGACTGAGCCTTTGCTTCGTCTTTGGTCGTAAAGGTTATTTTCATGCCGTTCCATGGGCTCAGTGCAGTAACTTGGTGGACTCCGGCGAGGTCGCGGAGCACCCGTTTGCGTGATTATTCGAAGAGAAGGTCTCGAAGACCGTGAGGATGTTAAAGTTGTCCCTCTCTGGAGAATATTTCTCTAGAGTGGTGGTGACGATGGCCTCTCCACTTTTTGCTACTTGTCGGAGTACCCAACATGCTCGAAGGCTATGGGTTGGGTCTGTGCGTGGAGTGGCATGTATCGGACAGGGCTTGTCAAGGAGTTCATCCAGAACAGATCTATGTCCTGTGAAGGTTTTATTTTTCCTGCCCATCAACTGGTGGTCGGGTGACCTGCCAGGGTGTATCTGTTTAGTCTGGGTTGCACACTGCTTAAAGGCAGCGGGCTCCAATTGAGCTTTCTGCGCCCTCCATGTGCTTTCCATTGCATAGTACTTTTGTACTACCTATGATAGTTCCGTAAAGCTCTATATGTGACGATGGTCGATGGCAGTCAATATTCCCTCATCGGTGCAATTACAGTGAAAGACCGAAACCGCGTCTTTGTCTGGGCAATCTTTGATCTTGTTTTTAACAAGTAGGAATCTGGCCCAAAAGTGGCGGACCGTTTCCTGAGGTTGCTGCCGCACATACTCAGGTCGTATATATCTGGGGGACCTAAGTTACTTGGCGAATATTGATTGTGGTGGGAGGGTGGATTAAAATTTGAATCCGGCCCACACCTGTATTTGGAGCTTGAAGGTTCTCCGAGACGACCAGTTCGGGTCCAGGGAGATCCAAGGGCTCCCGTGATCCTATATCCAAGTCAGAGTCTGGGAGATGGGAAGTCCCGATCCAAAGGTAGGGTGTCCGGCTCGGTGGATTTGGTGACCCGACCATACTTGGTCCTCAACATAGGGAGGGAAGTGTCTTTGGCCTGTTCCTCAATGACCGCTACGAGGTGGGTGATCGGCGGGAGATAAATTTCCCTCTGGTCAAGCTTGAGCCCGATTGGATCATAGTCTGTTGAGACCCCTAGGGCGGCGATGCAATCTAGCAGTGTGTTCAAGGATGAGATGTCTGCCGGATCCATCTTTTTGGAGTACTCGAGGCCGATGCGAAGATGGTGTTCGTCGATTGTAGGGGGTGTTGTGGGCTTGACGGCCGTACAGACCCCTACGGTGAAACCGTCGAGCTGGAGGGTCTGCCCAGAAGTCAAGCTCCTTCTAGAAGTGATGTTGTCGTTGATGACTAGGCGATCCATATATCGCTTTTGTAGATGGCACGGCAAAGCTCTCAATTAAAGCACCAATGTCGGTGTCAAAACTAGCAGATCTCGGGTAGGTGGGCCCAAGCTGTGCGTCTAAGGATCAATGGTAACAGGGGACTGGGGGACACAATGTTTACCCAAGTTCGGGCCCTCTTAAAGGAGGTAAAACCCTACTCCTGCTTGATTATATTCAAAGAGAATGGAGATTACAAGAGTTGATCTACCTCGAGATCATAATGGCTGAACCCTAGATGTCTAGCCTATGAGTATTCCAATGACGGTAATGAGGATAGCCTCTATGGACTAACCCCTCCAGTTTATATACATATCGAAGGGGCCTAGGTTTGTACAAGGTCGGTTCATCAGGGAAGGAAACACTCGAACTCTAATCTTGCCGTTTATGTATGGAGAAGTCCCATCCGGACACGGGGAATAATCTTCAGCTTGGTCTTGTACGGCCCATCCACCTCGGCCCATACTCCTGGGCCGGACACCTGAGGACCCCCGAATCCAGGACACCCTCACCTATGCCCTTTCCACCTAAGTCAACCAAAAAGAAAGATGATGAAGAATTTGAACGCTTTGCTGAAATGCTGAGGTCAGTCTTTTTGAGTACTCGCTTGACTGATATCTTAAAAATGCCTCCTTATGCAAAGTACATGAAAGACATCATCACCAATAAGGGAAAAATACCAGGCTTGCTAATTATACTTTGAAGGGTGGAGTACCTAAAAAACTTGGAGATCCGGGAATACCAACTATACCTTGCTCCATCAAAAGAAATTATGTGAAAACTGCTTTATGTGATTTAGGAGCTGGTGTTAGTGTTATGCCTTTCTCTTTATATAAAAGACTTGATTTGAATAAACTCACAGCTTCTGAAATATCTTTGCAAATGGCTAACAAATCAACTGCCATAACTATCGGTATTTGTGAGGATGTGCCCGTTGTTGTTGCTAATGTTACTATCATAACTGACTTTGTTATACTTGAGATGCCCGAGTACGACAACATGTCGATTATCCTTGGTAGACTCTTTTTGAATACCGTAGGTGCCGTTATTGATTGCAATAAAAGCAAGATCACTTTTCATATCAATGGTAATGAATATACGGTGCACTTCCCGAAAAAACAATTCCAAGTGAATGGTATTAGTGTTATTGAAAAAACTCCGACAATCACGATTGGAAGTTTTCAACTACCTCTACCTGCTGCCAAAAGAAATATGAAATGCTTATTGTTGGGGACATTCATATCCCCATTGAGGTAACTTAGTGTTTTACGAAAGTTCTTCAGTTTCATGCTAATCAGAAGTGGTTGTTAATAAGACTTGATCAAGCTTATGAACGAATCATTTTTGAGAGGTATGAAGTTGATGAATTTAGTGAGCACTACCTTCTGTCCCTACTTCTTGTTTTCTGTTTTTATTAGTTAAATAAAATAAAATGCCATGCCTTGCATGTATTCTGAGTTTTCCGTGCAATAAAAAATGACCCAAAAATAAAAGTTCTTAGAATGCTCTGAAAATTTAATACGATTTTTTTCCTGAATATTTAATTATTTTTAGTGCAAATAACATCAGAGAGGGAG
>NW_021267608.1:0-23447 GCF_002162155.2 Triticum dicoccoides
TGTTTTTCGACATCCGTTGAATGGTCCTAATCTCTTCCACCAGGTTATATGACCAATTCAAGAAATCTTGCCAAGTTGTTTGGATTCTTGACAAGCTTTGTATTTTCTGGAGTTTTCTCGATGAGAAGGGACCGATAAATGGTTGGACGTGTTGCAACATGCAAACCGTGTCTAAAGTCATTCAAACCTGACATGGATGCCTCATATGTCGGTGCCAGACTGCTACAAAATGTTGGGGTCATTTATCCATAGTCCAAAAAACCACCAGTTGGGGTGCATCCGTGAGCATTTAGTTTTTCCTAATTTGAATACTTCTGTTATTTGTAATTTATGTCATTATCCATCAACATGAACAAATTGTGTATGAAACTTCTACAAAGTGGAACACTTTTTCCCAAATTTTAGCAAATTCGGAATAATTTATGAAAAATTTGAACACATGTGATAAACCACATACTTTTTAAAAAATTGTGAAGATTTTTGAAACACAAAAAATTCTTAAATTTGGGAACAAAAAAAAGCATGATCATGTTTTGAAAAATTCATGTTCAAATTCCTAAAAACACATTTAAAAAATGATCAACATCCATATTGATAAATTTTAGCATGTATTAAAAAATGTTCAATGTGTAATTAAAAAATATAAATGTGTGTCTAAATAATTTGTATGTTTAAAAAGTATATTCAGAAAATATTTAATTTTCTTGGCACAATTTTGAAAGGATGACTTTTTGCGATACAATTTTGAAAGAATGTTTAGTCCTGTTTCCACAAACAAATGAGAAAAGAAAGGGAAGCACCAATCACGTCACGTACCGTTTTCTGTACAAAAAGTAAGAGTCTTTTCCCTCTAGTTAGGGTTTGTCTTCCTCGAGGGGCGATCTACGCCGCCGTCGAGACCTGTCCTCCCCCGCCCGCGTCTCCCTCCCCTCGCCCGTCCCCTCTCCGGGGGCGCCGGCGGCTGGTAGGTTTCGGGGCATAGGGTACCTGCAGAAACCCGATTCGCTGATATCGGGTTAGGGTTTCAACATGGCGGGGGACGGATCCCCGGGTTCAGCGGGGGTCACGGACGTGGAGAAGATGATGCAAGAGCTGGGCTTGAAGGAAGAAGATCTAGACGACGTGGTCTTTGACGAGAAGGATCCACCGGAGGCAGCACGATGGATTGCAGTTGCTAGGGTAAACTCTGTAAAACCCTACAGTCAGTACTGGTTCTTTCGTAACATGAGAGCAGCTTGGGATCTCGCGCAAGAAGTTAAGTTCAAGCCCCTGGAAGACAACCTCTATACCATCCAATTTTCCTGCTTGGGGGATTGGGAGAGAGTCATGCACAAGGGACCGTGGCACTTCCGGGGGGGATGCAGTCATACTGAAGGAGTACGACGGAGTGATGAAGCCATCAAACGTCAAGCTGGACACAATAGAGATCTGGATTCAGATACATGATGTACCAATCCTCTATGCCCATCTGATTCCTTCTCTTGCGTCCAAGGTGGGAGAGGTTCTGTTCACGGAACCCCAGTCACACGATTTCACGGGAAACTTCCACCGTGTCTGGGGGAGGATTAATGTTGCTAAACCCCTCAAGAATGCCGTGTCCATGATCCGGGGTGGTGAGCGGCAGATCTATAAGGTTAAGTATGAAAAGCTACCGGATTGGTGCGCCGTGTGCGGCATGCTGGGCCATCTTTACAAGGAGCACGGGACAGGCATCCACCCTCCGTCAGCTCTCGTATTCAAGGAGCTCAGGGCGTCTTGGGTCATGAGGAATGGTAGCAGTCCAGGAGGAGGCAGCGGGCGCAGGGGGGGTCGCAGAGGAGGACGGTCTGGCAGAGGAGGGCGGTCACACTCCCAGCAGGATGACGAAGGGGAGGAATACAGCGAAAAGGACATGGAGATGGCTGATGCTGAGAATATCAGGAAGATAGGATCGGAGCCAACGCTTCATCAGGGTGTGGAGGTGCACTCGGGGGCGACAAAGGGGATGACGCTAGCACTACCCCCTCCCCCCAATCCGTCATCGGTGGTCCTAAGCCCAAGCGCAACACAGGAGTCAAAGAGAGCAAAGACAGTGCCGGAGACTGACAAGGTTTCAGCAGCAAGAGTTTTGTTTCTTAGCAAGAACGACCAAAATCAGGCGGGCCTGAGTGACGGGCACCGCCGAGCCCAATGAGTGTCTTCTGCTGGAACCGTCGCGGCGTGGGCAAAGCCGCGACAGTCCGTGAACTTCGCGAGTTTGCGAAGAAATTTGCCCCTACCCTTTTGTGTATTGTAGAAACTCAGCTCGAAGGCTCGAAGGTAGAAGCGTTAGCAGGAACACTTGGTTATGATAGGAGTTTTCCTGTTAGTAGCCGTGGTAGAAGTGGAGGCATTGGTTTGTTTTGGAACAATGAAATAAATATCGAGATTTTGGGTTACTCTGATTACCACCTTGATTGCTCGGTCCTTGAACAGGGTGACGATCCTTGGAGACTGATTGTAGTTTATGAAGAAGCTCAGACCCACATGAGATACCGCACCTGGGACACTTTAAAAAACATTAGCACTTTGAGCAGTCTCCCGTGGCTGTGTGTGGGTGATTACAATGAGGTGCTACGTCCGGAAGAACATGTGGGTGTCGGTCAGCGAAGCAATGCGCAAATCCAAGCCTTCGGAGATGCCGTTGACGTTTGCATGCTGCTTGATATTGGCTATACTGGCATACCATGGACCTTTGAGAAGAAGGTCACGGGAGGAACCTTCACCAGGGTGCGCCTCGACAGAGCTTTGGCCTCGGTGGAGTGGCAAGCCCGCTTCCCTTCGGCTGACCTCACGCACCTGGTGGCAGCCACGTCCGATCACAGCCCTATTTTGGCGAATCTGAACAGGGAGCAAAGGCACAACCAGCGGCCGAGTACCTTCAGGTACGAGGTCATGTGGGAGGGCCATGAGTCATGGAGTAGCAAGATTGCGGAGTCGTGGGCAAATACAGGCGCAGCCAACAGGTTAGAAGATCTCCGGGCTAAGCTCTTGGCGGTGTCGCAAGACCCGGGGCGATGGAATAAGGACACATTTGGAAGTGTGCATAAGGAGATTAAACAGCTCAAGGGCGAACTCGAGAAGCTGAGATCGGATGCAAGTAGAACAGCACCAACACATGTCGAACTTAAGATCAATGAGAAGCTTGTGGAATTGTACCATAGGGAGGAGGTCATGTGGAGGCAGAGATCCAGGGTCCAGTGGCTCTCTTCGGGAGACAGGAATACCAAATTTTTTTCATCTACGTGCAAGCATCCGGCGCAAGAAGAACATGATAAAGGCACTGCATAACTCTCTTGGGGTGCTCACAGATGATCCGGACGAGCTGAGGGCCATGGTGAATGACTTCTACAAAACATTATACACTACGGAGGGGGTAAGCAACATGGAGGTTGTCCTAAACTGCGTCCCAAGGAAAGTAACACCGGAGATGAATGAGGTGTTGTGTGCGCATTACACAAACGAGGAGGTCAAGGCATCCTTATTCCAGATGTTCCCGACCAAGGCGCCAGGACCGGATGGTTTTCCGGCACACTTTTTTCAGCGACACTGGGAGCTTTGTGGTACAGAGGTGACTGAGGCAGTGTTAAGAATTGTGAGGGGGGAGGAGAGCCCGGAGTGCATAAATGACACCATCCTTGTTCTGATTCCCAAGGTAACAAACCCCACTGTTTTGTCCCAATTTAGGCCTATTAGCCTTTGTAATGTGCTATACAAAATTGCATCCAAAGTCATTGCAAACAGGCTCAAGCAAATTCTACCGGATATCATATCTGAGGAACAATCGGCCTTCGTTCCGGGCAGACTCATAACGGATAATATTATCAGTGCATATGAATGTCTTCATTTTATGAAGCGGAGCAAAGCTAAGGCTAATAGTTATTGTGCACTTAAGCTCGATATGATGAAGGCGTATGACAGGCTGGAATGGGACTACTTAGAGGCAATCATGGGAAAGCTTGGTTTTGCTCCCCCTTGGATAAATACAATTATGGGCATGGTGAGGTCGGTATCCTTCTCAGTGCTCTTTAACGGTGAAAAGCTTGATCATTTCACGCCGAGCAGAGGTTTAAGGCAGGGAGATCCGATATCCCCCTATCTCTTCTTAATTGCAGCGGAGGGCCTCTCGTGCCTCCTGAAAACCAGTTCTTCGTCATCAAGTATTGTTGGTCTTAAGGTGGCACCCACGGCCCCGGCCGTTAACCACCTCCTTTTCGCAGATGACAGCCTGCTGCTATTTAAGTCAGGGAATGAGGGGGCAGTAGCGGTATCAAACCTGCTCGAAACATACTGTTTGGCTTCGGGTCAGAGGATAAATCATGATAAATCTTTGATTTTCTTCAGCAGAGGATGCCCACAAGCGGTAAGAGACGAAATGGAAAATATTCTGAATGTGCATAACGAGTCCCTTAGTGACAGGTATTTGGGAATGCCAACGGTGGTCGGTCACTCAAAGAACGGGACCTTCAAATACTTGAGGGACCGAGTTTGGGAGAAGGTCAAAGGATGGATGGAAAAGCTATTATCTTCAGCGGGGAAAGAGGTACTAATCAAAGCAGTGGCTCAAGCAATTCCAGTGTATTCGATGGCTTGCTTCCGACTTCCACGGGGACTATGTGAAAGTATTACTGCGCTAATCAGACAATTCTGGTGGGGAAGTAAGCAGGGGAAGCGAAAACCGAGGTGGGTGGCATGGGATGTGGTCACTCTGCCAAAGCATCTTGGAGGTCTTGGCTTTCGGGACATGGAGATGTTCAACTTGGCACTCCTCGCAAGGCAATCCTGGCGCATGTTGCAAAATCCACTGTCTCTCAGTGCGAGGATCCTGAAAGCAGTATACTATCCCAACTCAGACATTTTTGGAGCAACACTAGGGCCTCACCCCTTGCAGATTTGGCGGGCTATCTTGGATGGCCGGGATATCATGGTCCAGGGTTTGGTACGCAGAATTGGAGACGGTGAATCGACAAAGATATGGGAGGACAATTGGTTGCCGAGACCAAACATGAAGAGACCGATCACCTCTCTAGTGCAGAATCCTCCAACTACAGTAGCTGAGTTGATAGATCACACTACATCATCCTGGAAGGAGGATCTAGTCCGCACGGTGTTTATACCAATCGATGCTGCAGCCATACTGCAAATACCCCTTTGCACACGACAGACTGACGATTTCTGGGCCTGGTCCGAGGAGAGGAAGGGCACGTTCACCGTGCGTTCAGCGTATCGGATGATCCAACTAACGAAGCTCAGCCGCGAGGCATGGCTTTATGAAGATGGCTCGGCTTCTGACTCTCATGGAGCTGACCAGGGGTGGACAGAACTATGGCGGATCAAGGTCCCCTCAAAACTGAAATTTTTCTTATGGAGACTAGCCAAGCACTCTGTCCCCACAGCATCGCTGCTCCATCATCGAAATATGTCAACTTCCCGAGCTTGCTGTCTTTGTGGGGCGGTTGACACCTGGCGCCATGCCCTTGTGGATTGTTCGGTCTCTAGGAGTACTTGGGCGCTGTCTTCAGAGGAGATTGTCACCAAGTTGAGCACATGCACGGAGGAAAACGCGAAAAGATGGTTATTCGTCATGCACGAAGCGCTCAACCAAGATGATTTCCTTGCTTTCGTCGTCACACTATGGGCTCTGTGGGCCGCTCGAAGGAAGGCCATGTACGAGGATATCTTCCAGACACCTTATGCCATTAACGTGTTTGTAAAATCCTACATAGCTGAACTCAAGGCAATCCAGACTCCGACGGCCGTTGGGGTCAGGGCTCCACAAGCTCGAGGTAACAGATGGATTGCACCACCACAGGGCCTGGTGAAGATCAATGTTGATGCCGCCGTAGGCCGGGAGAGAGGTGCAGCAGGAGCTATCTGTAGAGATCAGGATGGGGCCTTCTTGGGAGCTTCGGCGGTGGTCTTCTCTCATCTTTCAGATCCAGGCACTTTGGAGATGCTCGCTATTAGGGAAGCCCTGGCACTGGCAGATGACATATATGTCAGGAGGATTCATGTTGCGTCGGACTGTAAAGTGGCCGTGGATGACATCCATCAACAATGCAAAGGAAGCTATGGGGCTATTGCACATGAAATCATACAGCATAGGGCAGAATTTGAGGTTTGTAATATACGTCATGAGTTTAGGAGCTCGAACATCGAAGCTCACAAACTAGCAAAGCACGCTTTATATCTCGGGGTTGGTCGCCATGTTTGGTTAGGCCAGCCCAACGATCTTGATTTCGTCCCTGTAAACATTGTGACGACGTAATAAAGCTTTGCAGTTTGTCTCAAAAAAAATGAGAAAAGAAAGTAGAAAAATATATATAACCAAATAGCGAAAAAACATGAACGTTTTTTACCTTGCAATGTCATTTTGGGCCTTTGGATGAGGTCAAACTGTGAAGCTGGACGTCGAGAAATCTGTATGCTTTTGATTTTCCGTTAATAAGGAGGGGAGCAGGAAGGAAACGGTCACCCAACACCAAAGATCTTAAAAACCGTGCTGCAAATTAGCCAGTATAGATTGGTTTTCCTAGTGGTTCGGTCCGTGTGCAAGACAACAGCAGGTCGTGTGTTCGAGTCCGGCTGCATCCCAATATTTTTGGATTTTCCACTGTTTCACTGCTACATAGAGTTTGCTGCTGGGCTGGCCCAGTTGACCTTGCATATACGCCGGGTTGTGTACGGACGGTACATACGAAGGCTCTGTATAATTCTCAAGAAAAAATATTATCCTACCCTTTATTATGAAGGGGTATGAAGAGATCTCGTCCATTGATGTATTTTTGGATTTTCCACTGTTTCACTGCTACATAGAGTTTGCTGCTGGGCCGGCCCAGTTGACCTTGCATATACGCCGGGTTGTGTACGGACGGTACATACACAAGCTCTGTATAATTCTCAAGAAAAAATATTATCCTACCCTTTATTATGAAGGGGTATGAAGAGATCTCGTCCATTGATGTGTTTAGGGGGTTGTACCGAAGTAGAAGTGTTGCTTGGGCTCGTTTTTTTCTTTAAGAATCTGATTCCTCGCCTCTCAAGGAGCTGATCAGCTTTAGAACAAAGGGTACAAGGTTCGACCAATAGTCGAAGCTCAACCCATTTGGACACAAAATCAGGACCAACACACTCCTAAAGGTGAGCTTAAGAAACTGCCCATTCCAGACTTGCGCAACAGTATAATCTTCTTGTTGGAAAATTTCAAAACCATCCCAGAATTGGGCTTCGAGAGAGCTCTCCCCAATCCAAACTAATATTATGCCCATCACCTAAAGGCAACCTATAAAACTGCCTGACAGCAGCAAAAGCCGGAGGACAGTTTAGGAGTCGTCTATTTGTGATCCACAAGGATCTTTCAACTTTTCTCCTCACATGAAAAATATCTCCTGGCCCAAGAAGGCAACAAAGCCAAATTGAATTCTCTCAAACTGGGAACCCCAAACCACCGAAGTCTTTCTTCTGGGACACGAGCCCCCAATTGGCAAGATGGAATTTATGATTATCACCAATATTACCCCAACGAAAATGAGCCATTTGTGAAGTAATATCTTTAATGGACCACTTAGGAAATTTAATGATAGACAAGAGATACATAGGTATACTAGCAAGTGCATGTTATGAGTAAAACAAATTTAGCCTCATAACTAAGAAATCTACCCCTCTATCCAGAAATCTTCTTAACGATATTGTCAATGATAGGATGGATAGCTTCCATTCTCAACTTTGCGTAGTGCTTCAGGGGAAACTCGCTTTTTTGCAACAAAATATCCCAAGTAGATGCTAAGCCTAGCGATTCACCATTTTGGAGGTGCTTGATGAAGGTCAAGCATCCTTTTTTAAGAGAGGTTCCCTTTAAGGTTGGTGATGGCCAATCAATGGGAAGATACCTGGTTGGGTGACACTACATTAGCTCCACAATACCCGATTCTATGTAACATTGTGTTTGGAAAAGAGGATTCAATGGATTCTGCTCTTAGGGCTAGCCCTTTGAACATCCAATTCCATATGACTTTACTTGGTGATAAACGGACTAAGTGGGTCCATCTGGTTTCTAGTTTGATATCAATCAATCTAACTCAGATGGCGCACACATTTCAATGGATGTTAACCGGCCTCTAACTTGTCTTTACCATGAAGTCTATGTATGCTGATCTTATAAATTTGGGAACTATTCTTCGCAGAAAACATATTTGGAGAACTAAGGCTCCTTCCAAGATCAAAGTTTTCATGTGCTTTTTGCAGAGGGAGGTAGTTCTTACCGAACATAACCTTGCGAAGTGTGATTGGCATGGTAGCAAAAAATGTTGTTTTTGTGATCAGGAAGAGATAACTCATCACTTATTTTTGTATGTCCATTTACTACCTTGATTTGGGGCACGATTTATGTTATATACAACTTAGCACCGCCAACGAGTATTCCAAATTTGTTTGGAAACATTTTAGGTGGTACTCATCATAAGTTGAAGGGCCAAATAATCTGTGTGGGAGTTTGTGCATTCTCTAGGAAATATGGAATTGCTGAAATGAATGTGTTTTAACAGATCGTCTATTCCTAATTTCTTGCAAGATATCTACATGACTACGGCTTTTGTATGTGATCATCACTAGCTAAAGCGTGTGTGGTGGATCCAGAAATTCAATCAAAAAAATTGCACCCTAATAGAGAAGCCAATTGGTCACGACAATACCGGCTAGAGATCCTTACTCCTCAATGTCATCTGCAGCTATTTCTGCACTGGTATGCTCCCCTCCCCGTTGTTGGCCACCGCAGTGGCCGTTCCCGCGACGCTTATTCCCACGCTCTATGCTGTAGCATCCCAACCCCATCTCCTACCCACCGGCGGCGGCGGGCACGACACTGCAGGGCTTACATGCATCCTCCGCAGAAAGCCAGAAACATGGGATATTTTCCATGGATGGTTCTAACAAACTCCATGCCAATCACGCCAAGTACTACAAATAGCTGCGGTTAGTTAGCTAGCTTTCTTTTTTATGTCGGGCAGTTAGTTAGCTAGTTTTGTGAGTTGTACTTTGCAGACCAGACTATTTGTTTTGTTGGACTTGCTCTAATAAAGTGGCCGCGTGCATCTTTTCGATGCAGAGGCCGGGGATGACCTCCTTTTCAAAAAAATAAAAATAGTTAGCTAGCTAGCTCCAGAAGCTAGTGTGATGACAATCTTTGTTATCCCTTTCTTAAGGGAAACAAACAACTTATGCATGAAGTCATGAACACATGTTGATGAACATAAGTTGAGTCCGGGGCCAGAGCCGCATGACAGTACATTATCATAATTTGTTTATATTTTCATGAGTCCTATAAAAGTAGATATGGTCTTTATTTGCTTGCATTTTAGTACTTCCATTCGCCTGTAGCATTTTATAGTGGTATTCTGTTTTTCCTTACAAATGGTGCATTTTATTTACTCACTATGAATCATTAAGAAGATATAAACACAATGAGCACACATCTGGCCTCTGCATAGTTAGGATGCACACAGTCAACACTAACGCACACACCCGACCTTTGGATAGTTAGGATGCACACAACCAATACTAACACAAACACACACAAAAAAACACGTCGGCAAATAGCAAAGTCATATATGAAGAAAGCCATGCATAAGCTAGGAAAAGGGAAAACACGAAGTCATCAAATCCATGATAGACAAACTACAAATGACCTTATCTACACCAACTACTCATGACACTACAAGGACGACGAGGTTCTTCAACAGAAACTCCTTCTGGAAGGGAGCGATGCACAAGCGCCACCATCACTGGATCCAACCAACAAAGGCCGGATTCTAGGTTTTTCACCCCAAAGAACAAGTCTGAGCATATCCGCGCAATGCCTTCAACAATGTAACGATGCAAAAACATCATAATTTCCATGTATGGCCAACTTTAGACCTAGGTTTTCAGCCCGGAGTTCGAGACCGGGTGTTGGGGTAGCATCACCACCAAAGTCACTCACGCTTTGCCACCACCACTTTTCCGCGATCCCACCATCGAAGTCACTCACGCGTTGTCGCCACCACTTTTACTTGAACCCAGTAGCAACATGCGGTGTGCAACCGCCAATGCTGCTCAACCATACCCTCTGCGCCAAACCGTTGTCCATATATTGCATCTCACCGTCGAAGGAACCATAGCCTGCAGTGGTCGCCGCCGCAAGAAAAGATGATGAGGGGAGACCTTTGCCCCTAGCTGTTGTGCCGGCCAGATGTGGGAAAGAGGCCCGAATCCACAGCAACAACCGCCGAGAGGACGAAGGGAAGACACCGCCCCTGGTTTTCAAGCCGGCCATCACCGAACTCCGCGACAGGGGACCGCGCCACCATGTGATGCACGAGAGAAGGCACCGCCGCCGCCGCCTCGCGGGCTTTGCCCGCCGGCGACTTCTGGCGGTGGCGATGGGAGGCGTGTAATAAGTGGGCATTGTGGCGGTAGGATCTGGAACCGTCCGAACTGCCATAAGAGTGGCGACGCGAGGGTCTTGGCTAAATCATTTTTTGCTGCCCAAGATATTATTATTTCTTGGGTAGTACTACGCGTGGTCCAGGTGATAACCTGAAAAGATCCATCGCCTCTGCAATGTTGGATGGAGCCTCAAAAAGTTGTCTGATATGTACAACCAGAGCCTTGTTGCGCTTGGCCCTCTACAACAGGAGCCTTGTTGCAATCTTCCCATGATTGTTTTATCCCTCTGAAACAAGACCCATGTTGCGACGATAACAATGGCCATGTTGTAATCCCGGACTGAGCACCGCAAACCGACTCCTTTGCAACATCACCCATGTTGTGACTGCAACAGTGACCATATAGCAATCTGTGGCTAAGCTTCGCATCGTCAGCGTCTCCACGCCAGGTCGAGCTCTCAATTCATGTTGATGTCCCTGAAACAATACCATGAGCCCAACTTGCAACCAGAGGCAGAACCAGGATTTCTCAAAGCCTGGGGCTAAAACTAACTGACTAATAACGTCAAATACCACACACACCAACGTGTGTTATAAGTATGGCACAAAATCACATTCAAAAGGAAATATAAATTCATTATTATCACGAGAGGAAATTCCGTAAAAACAAATAGTTTAACAAAGTGCATCATTGCAAACATGGTTTGGTACCAAGTTACCAAAGAGTTCCTTAATTCAAGGCCATCGTTTCTTCACCAACAATGGTGGAAGGACCTGGATCTACAAACATAAAATCAAGTGTTTAAAATCAAGACATTGAACATAGACTAAATCAATTGTTCATATGAAATTTCGCAAGAACATATTATACCACTAACACTAAGCCCACGAGGTAGTAGCCCCTTGCATTTCCTCATTTTTTATAGCACTGTATAATATTAATATCATCAATGCTTGCAAATAATCACGCTCAACTGATTGAAAAAAAAAGATTCAATTGTACGGGTCCTCTTTATCTTGGACTTCTAATCTCCTGATGACGATGAAATAAAACTGACTAAGTAATACTATAATTTAACACCACCAATTCGTTGAGTTTGCCTAATATAAAAGGAACTATGGAAAATAACTAGATGATACATATACTGAATTAGATAGATGATACAGATTTAGAAAAAAAATGCTGGAATGGCTGATGATATAGAAGGATTTCTAATTAATTGAGCAATACGTATTACATGTGCCGCTGTACGGCAATGTGTGTGTGCACTATAATTTAGGAACACTTCGAGAAGATCAGAAGAAGGAGAGGCAGGTGGTCAGGACGCCGGACCGGGCGGGCCGCGCGGCGGCCGGCAGGGAAACACGATTGACGACTGACTAGGGCGGCGGCGACTAGGCAAGGGTTTGTCGATCGGGAGAGGGATTTTTTTCCTTGGCGAACGAACGACGGATCGAACCGTCGACGTACTGCGCGATTGATTTTCTGTTCGACTTGAGTTGGGCTAATGGGCTGAAGCCTTTAGGTGAAGCCTGGGGCTAATCTTCTATCTATCTCAAACTCTCAAAAAATTGCTAGTTGGGGAGGTGTCGCATTCTGCGTCATATTGCCGCCGAAACGCACAGGGGGCGCCACCGAGTGGGCCAGCCCATTAGCAGTACTGCAGCGAGCGAACAACACGCTGTAGCAAAAAAACTGAGCAATCGACCTCACGAACTCTGGCTGCTGAATGCATGTCGCTAGCCACTCGAGCTGATAGCGCGTTCGTGATTGCCATACACCGTGAAATAGTAAAAGAATTATGGGGAGGGGCAGATCAAATGAGTACTATAGCAACACGAACAAGGCAATGTACAGTATTTTTAGAACCTCTACATCTTTTCTTTTAAAAACATGAACATTTTTTAGAAACACAAATAAAATTTGGAATTTCAAACCTTTTTCAAAAAAGACGAACAAAAATTAGAAACCACAAAAGTATTTTCAATTTGTGAACAATTTTTTGAAAAATGGGAACATTTTCAAAATTCTGAACAAATTTTGAAAGCCCGAACATTATTTAAAACTCCCCGAATAATTTTCGAATTTGTGAACAAATTTTGAAAACAAGAACATTTTTTGAAATTGTGAACGAAATTTTGAAACCACGAACATTTTTTGAAATTCTGAACATTTTTTTAATTTGTGAATAAAATTTTGAAACCACGAACATTTTTTGAAATTCTGAACATTTTTGAATTTGTGAACAAATTTCAAAATAAGAACATATTTTGAAATTCTGAAAAATATTTGAAATTTTCAAACAAATTCGAAAAGAAAAATAAACTTGAAAAGGAAAAACAAAAAAATGAGAATGTTCAGAAATTCACGAACATTGCTTTGAAAAAATATAAAAAAGAAGCGAACAATTTTTTAAATTTCTGAACAAAATTTGAAAACAGGAACATTTTTTGAATTTAGAAACAAATTTTGGAAACAGAAATTTTTTTAAAAAATTGAACTTTTTTAGAATCTTGAACATTTCTGGAAAAAGAAAAAGATTAAAATTAAAAGAACGAAAATGTCAAAATGAAAAAAAATGACCACAAAGAAACAAAACGGAGAAAAGAAAAAAACGGTTCAGGGAACCTTCCAGAAAGTTCCCAAAACTGGATGGGATAGTGAACGTGATTTACTCAAATTGGCTGGCCCAGTCGCGTCGGTCGGCCGCTCGCCTGTGCATCTCTCCGGCATTTTGACGCGGCGAGCGACAAATAGAATATTCCTGCTAGTTGGGCCACGCCTGCGGCTACAGCCCTAGTTGTCTCAGGCCCAATTCCGCCCCTGCTTCCAACATGGTCCACCTGAAGCAGACAGTGGCTCCAGCCTTGCACGGGGGGTGGGGGATTGCCGGCTCTCTCCTAGGTCGTAGTGTGGCGACTGCTGCGATGGGATGGGCCACAACACAGCGGGCTGTGGCAGGCTTGCTGCATTAGAGTGTCGGCGGGCTGCGGCGATGTGGAGTTCCTTGTTGCGGCAGCGGCAGCAACAGCTACCATGTAATTCGTCGGCGGCAAGATGTGAGGGAGAGAGATGAGGAACGGAGACGAAGAGTGGGGGCTAAGAGAGCATAAGGTAGGAGACGGTTGTGATGGAGATTTTTCTGGAACAGTGGATATCGTTGTTATAATGAACATGGTGTGGTGGGTCTATAGCGGGGCATATGGCGCACAACCGAGGTGGCAGACGCTGAGTTGTTTTCAGCCGTTGAGGCCAAGCGTTTTCGATGTTTTTTCCATTCATATTCTTTGGTATTTTCTAACAAAAAGTGCACAGAGGCTCGCCTGACAAGGAAGCAAAGCTCCATTCAAATATAAGCTTCGAAAATAAAAATTGTTACATATTCATTTATCATATCTCGGTGCATCGCGCGCCTGTGACAAGGATCGATAAATCCTCCGTACGTGGATGAAATAGTTCCAACAAAGCCGGAACCATGACTTCATCCAGCGCTGAAATATGTGGACGCGCAATTTCTCATTGGAACTCCCATAGTGTTTGATGAAAACGTTTCTGGCAACGCCTTGTGGTGCCACCATTCTTTGTCGACCATTGTTACTCGGAGTTTGAGACCAAGTTTGCTTGAAGTCAGTATCACATCCGCTATAATGGACACGAAGAAGCATTATACGAGAAAGATCCCGTGTTCCATTATATGAGACCATGAACGAACAAAATGCACAAAATCTAAGCAAAACATACGATGTTTGGATCATTTGTGCAGCATATAGAATGCACGTTTGGTCATGAGCGGTGAGGTGGCGAACCAACATGTGGTTGGATGGTTAGAGGGACTGTGGTATCCCCAGCCCACCAGGGTTCAAATCCTGGTGCTCGCATTTATTTCTGGATTTATTTCACGATTTTCGGCGATGCGCATTCAGTGGGAGGAGACGTTCCCGTCGACGACGAGGCGCTTATGGTGACTTCGTAAATCTCAAGATGATATGCCGGCTCAGTCTTTCGGAGGTGCTCATAGGGGTAGGGTGTGCGTGTGTGCGTTCATAGGGGTGAATGTATGCGCGTGTATATGAGCGCTTGTGTCTGTACTGATGTTCCAAAAAAAATGAGCGGTGAGGTGGCTTCAATAGGACAAGTTTGTTCTGTTACATTCTGGCTGCATTGTGTAACGGACGATTGGGTAGTACACTGTCAGATTCATTCATATAGAGTCATATGTTTCAGTTTATCAAGTTGTAAGTAAATAAAAATGTGATGATCATCACTATTAGAGCATTGTCCTCCAAAATGTGGGGATGAGATTCATGATATTGTTATTAGAAAAAAAAAAGAAGGGGCAGTGTTACTATCCTTTTACTACACTTGTGCTTCAAAGTAGCACCATGACCTTCATATAGAGAGTCTCCATGATTTGTCACTTTCATATATTGGTGAGCATTTTTATATTATATAACTTGGCTTGTATATTTCGATGACGGACTTCCTCAAATGCCCGAGGTCTTCATGAGCAAGCAAGTTGGATGCACACCCACTTAGTTTCAGTAGTGAGCTTTCATACACTTATAGCTCTAGCGCATCCGTTGCATGGCAATCCCTACTCCTCGAATCCATATCGATTGAAAGGCCTCTCAATTGCCTATCAACCCGACGAATTGATGCGAAACTTTCTCCACTTTTTTTCTTCCCTTGTATCTCTATCAACCTACTCACATATTGAGTGAAGTTGAACATGCTGAAGTGAGAAAAAGTATGACATAATTGCATGTTCAAGTATTCATGGATAGTATTATCTTGATTAAATTACTTCATAGTTTCTCAATATTCATACAGTAAAAGATTACATGATAAACATGCTAGGTAGCATTCAACATCAAAAATTCTGTTCATTTAAATACTCAAGGACGAGCAAGAATTAAGCTTGGGGATGATGTTACGTCTTCAACATAGGATTATTTTAAGCTATTATATTATCGACATTATATGCTTTATATGAAATTTTATATCATTTTTGGGAACTAACCTATTAACCTAGAGCCCATTGTCAATTCATGCTTTTTACTATTTTATTTTTCCGCACAAGACCATACCAAACTAAGCCCAAACGTGATGAAACTTTACGGTGATTTTTCTGGACCAAAAGGGATCCGGGAAGCTTTGGGAGAAGGTCATAATATGTACAAGTGGGCCATAATCTCACACGGCGCGCCCCCGGGGGCGGGAAGGGGGGGCACCTGAGCTTGTGGGCACCTCGTAACTCCTTTGCACTAATTCCACTTCTATAAATTCCCTAAAATCCCAAAACCACTAGAGCTAGACCCGAAACAATTATTTCGCCACCCCAAATTTATGTTCTTCCATGATTCCATTCTGGAGGCCTTCATTTGTACTCTGCTGAGGGGGAATCGATCACGGACGGCTTCTACATCAACCTTGCTACACCTCCGATGATGTGTGAGTAGTTCACCACAGACCTACGGGTCCATAGTGATTAGCTAGATCTCTCTCTCTCTCTCTCTCTCTCTCTCTGTTCTTCAATACAATGTTCTTCTCGGAGTTCTATCCAATGTAATCTACTTTTGCGGTGTGTTTGTTGGGATTCGATCAATTATGGGTTTATGATATAATTATTCATTGAAAGTAATTGAGCCTTTTCTGAACTTTATTATGTGTGGTTTTTATAGCTATGTAATGCTTTTCGATCTATGAGTTTTCTTTGGCCAAGTTGATGAGTAGAACTTCACTGGAAGTGGTGCATAGTAGTAGGTTCAATCTTGCGGTGTCCTCACCTTGTTACAGAAGGCCGTTTTCAAGGCACCTTTTGGGAACCTAGATTTTCTTCATAGGGGGACCGTTCCTGCAGTTAGTTCCAACATATCGAGCAAATACTTCACCATTCTGATTCTTGAACAGTTTATAGTTGGAGTCAAATGACTCATCAGAGGAAAATGAAGATTCACAAGTAAAGCCAGATAATGTGCATGGATCTATGGAAGGTCCCTTCGCAGCAACCTATGAGGTTTTGGGATATTGCTCAGGTTTCTAGTAGGTCCCATCAGCATTGAGTTTCCTCTCCAAGGCAATACCCTCTTTCCTAGGGTTCCTGTTCAAGATCCGCTTTTTGAGCACAAAGAGTCTGATGCCCTTTGAGGCTTTTGTATATGCATGTCACATACAATTCCTTCAATCCTGCATTATCATCAGTGATACTTGTGGTATCCTCAGATGAGGAATTTGTGACCATAGAGACAGTTGAAGAATTTGCAGCAATAGAAGCATTTGAACATTCAGGTGAATAATTAGAGGATTCATGCTCAATGCATTTCAGATATGGTGGAATAAATTCTTCCTGAGCGGAACTGATCTATTGAGCAAGCAATGAATCATTTTCCTTCTAAAGATCTTCATAACTCACTTTTAACTTCTCAAGATCTTGCTTTCTCAGAAAAATTCATAAGAAAGCTTCTCATGATCAGTTAAGAGAGTGTTATGATGATTTTGAAGGTTGTCAAACCTAGACTAAAGTCTTTGAAGATTATCAGTCAAAGTCTTAGTTCGATTCAATTCCTCACCCAACATATCATTGCTTTCATCAAGAATGTTTTGAACTTTTTCAAGAGCTCTTTGTTGTTTAGTGGCAAGGGAAGCAAGTTTAGTGTAGTTGGGTCCAAATTCATCACTAGATTCATCATCACTCGATTCAGAAAGGCAGCATTCAGTTACCTTGGCACCCTTTGCCATAAGGCATGGTGCAGTGATGATGATTCTGTGGCGAAATTCATCTCCTTGAGTGATTCCTTGAAATCCTCAAACCAAGGATCATGACGAGTTTGATGACCTTCATAGACCTCAGAGAGTCGGTCCCAGATAAGCTTCACATGGTTGAGATGCATGATGTTCCTGATCTGATTTTGTGACAAACAGGAGCAGATGATATCCTTCGCCATGAGGTTAAGTAGAGTGTACTTGTGAATATCATCAGCCTCCGCCATCTTGTATAGATCGATAAAACCAATCTCGGTGACGCTCCACAGTTTGTTGTTCATCGCCATGAGTCGCTTCTACATCATGGCCTTCCACTTGGGATACTCATGACTGTCAAAGATGGGGCATGTCACTTTCTTCATTCTTGTAGTCAACATAACTAGAAGTCCAGGTGGTTAAACCAAAATCACACAGAACAAAGGAGTACCTTGCTACTCTGATACCAATTGAAAGTGCGTTATATCGACTAGAGGGGGGTGAATAGGCGATTTTTACAAATTCGTCACTTAGGAATTTCTAGGTGAAGAAATTCCTAAGCAACGACACACTAGCAGCAGAATAAGTACTCGGGTATAAGCATAACAAAGCAACAGCACAGTCATCATGATGAAATGAAAACAAGCACAGAGTACAAATAGCGTGAAAACAGGATAAGCAGGCTGAAGACAATGTGACTGAAGAAACTAGATTGAGGAAATAGAGAAAGTCTTCAGTCAAAGTCTTCAAACAGTAATGATCAAGTTCATCAACACATGAATGAGGAAATGAAAGGGTTGAGGAAATAGAACCAGTTGGCTTGGTGAAGAAAATGATCTGTTAGACCGGTTTCAACTGTTGTGACAGTTGTACGTCTGGTTGGAGCGGCTGAGTATTTAAACTCGAGGACACACAGGCCTCACCGTATTCTCCTTGAGCTAAAGTCACACAGACCTCGCCCAACACTCGTGGTAAGTCTTCATGGGTGACTTCCAAACCTTCACAGACTTGGTCACTTGGTGATCCACAATTCCTCTTGGATGCTCAAACCATGACGCCTAACCATTTGGAGGATACACAGTCCTCAAAGGTAACAAGCGTCGGTTCCACACAGGAACAATCTCTTCAGTGATGCTCAATCACTTTGGGTTTGTAGGTGTTTGGGTTTGGGTTTTTGGGTTTTCCTCGCTTGATGATTTTCGCTCAAAAGTCCTCGGAGGATGGGATGCTCTCAATGACAAGTGTCAGTTTCTCTCGGAGCAGCCAACTAGCTAGTGGTTGTAGGGGACGGCTACTTATAGACTAGGGAGTAGCCCGACATGATAAGACATAAATGCCCTTCAATGATATGACCGTTAGGTGGAAGATATTTTTGGACAGCTGGCGCGCAGCACAGCAACTGTCGGATATTTGAGGTTTGAATTCCTCAGGGCTATCATGTTCCTCAATGTGTAGGCAATCCGCACTGGCAAATTCCTAACTCCTTAGTATACCTGGCCATACCTCGGGCCGGGATTCGTGCCGGGCCTAGCCAAGCCCGACGCAAAAAACTCAGGCCCGGGCCGTGCCCGGCCCGGCTGTCGGGCCTGTTTTCTGGGCCCGAGCCCGGCCCGAACACGTAAAAGCCCGTTAGGCTTCGGGCCTGCCCAGCACGTCCTTCAGGAAAACGCGAAAACGACGGGCCCGGCACGGCCCAGCCTTCGGTCTCAAAATCTAGGCCCGGGCCTGGCCCAGGAGCAGCGTCGGGCCGGGTCGGTCGGGCTTTTTCGGGCTGGGCCGTTCGGGCCGGACTGCCCATGGCCAGGACTACTCCTCAGTCAGAACAAAGTCCTCAGAGACTAGAAGATCGTCGTCTCTATCACTGTAGAATTGACTGAACTAATACGAGATTTCCAATGGCTTCACTCGAAAGGATTGGGTAGGTGTAGGATTTTGAGATGAGCATCACTTGGAAGTCAGTTTCCTTGGTATTACCTCAACACCCTTTAACAGTATGGTGTTTCCTATGACTCAAAAAAGAGAAAATGAAACTAAGAGAACAAAAGTCTTCACACTTCATAATCCTCGCATGAATTATCCAAGTCTTCAAGGTCACACCAATTTCTTCACTTTCAAAATCTTCAGGAGAACCAAAGTCTTCAGCTGAAGACATACATTTTTAGGGGTCGACTTTCATCATAAATATCAAACTCCTCATCAACTTATAGAGCATGTGTACACTCACGAACATATTAGTCCCTTAACCTATAAGTCTTCAATACACCAAAATCACTAAGGGGCACTAGATGCACTTACAAGTACCATTTTTCTTCTTTATTTTGTGCACAAACTCTTTGAGAAAGCAACTTAAGAATTTCTTGTTGCACAATATGGCAGGTATACTTTGAATTTTTTTGCTACATTTATCTATCTATATCAATATAAAAAGAGCGATTTACGGAGATTCAGTAAATGTTGCCCGTTCAACCGCATGTATCCAACGGCCCACATCGCTTCGGTGTTTAGCATTAAACATGTTTAGCACCCTTCGCTAATTATTAATAGCATGCCTAATATTATTGTCAACATCCTACCTAATATTCGCATGCAATTTGTATATTTGCCTAATATTAATATACATACAACTAATATCTTGCCTAATATTAACATGCATTGCATGCACACAATTACTATTTTGCTATAATAAGGCAACCACTTCAGTGGTTCAAAAAAATTAACTTGATTTGTAGCTCACAGAGATTGATCGTTACCTCTATAAGCACAAGCTTGAAATGTTAACGACCTCATGAACTCACTAAGAACAGAAACTGATACTTCTTTACTAAAGGATATTATATAATGTTCTCATTTTCAAAATAGGAAAATCTTCTTTAGTTGATGAATTCAATTGTAACTTTAAGCTTTAGTGTTGCTTCTGCAACAAATTTTACAGATGTTTGTACTTTTTTTTAAAGGAGGATGACCCCCGGCCTCTGCATCTGGGCGATGCATGCATCCATTTTATTTATTATTCACAAAGACCTTACAAAGTAATACATCAGTAAGTCTGAAGCCACCATCTTGGCAACATATGTCGCTACTCCTATCCTCTTGATGAAGGGGTGCTGATTATCCAAGCCAAATACCAAACAGACCTTGCACCAAAGCCTAATAACTAAAGCCGAAGACCCCAACCAATTCTAACTGCGGCGTCTGACGCACTCTCAGAGGCCGTCGCCGCCATCTTCCACCAATCCTTCTTCAAAGTAGGTACTGACGCATCGACCTTGCCAAACATGTCGTCGACATCACCATGACACCAGACAACACCACCTTGCTACATGTTTTCATCATCATACATCCGTCACTGAGACCCTCATGTGCCACGCCACTGAGACTCCACATCATCTATGTGTGACATGAAATGCCACTCCATCGCTAAAACTGTCCACTGGTCCCTCGAGCCAATGCACACCTCCAAGAATGATGCCCCCAAGGAGAGAACCGCTCAAGAGCGACGTCGTCATCCGATCAATTGATCAAGGGTTTCCCTCGGAGGTAGCGGGAGGAGTTGGGAGCTTCACCTTGATACATCTCCAATGTATATATAATTTTTAATCATTTCATGCTATTATATTATCCATCTTGTATGCTTTATATGAAATTTTATATCATTTTGGGAACTAACCTATTAAATCAGTGCCCACTGTCAGTTCCTGTTTTTGCCTATTTTATTGTTTCATAGAAAAACAGTACCAAGCAAAGCCCAAATGCTATGAAACTTTGTGGTAATTTTTCTGGACCAGAAGGGACCCTAGGAGCTTGGGGAGGAGGCCAGAAGATGTTGAGTGGGCTAGAAGCTCACACGGGGCACCACCTGGGCTTGTGGGCCCCTAGTAACTTCGTTTGTCGTAATTCGACTTCTGTAAATTCCCTAAAATCCCAAACCACCAGAGCGAGACTCTAAACAATTATTACGCTGCCGCAAGCTTCTATTCTTTCATGATCCCATCTGGAGGCCGTCGCCAGTACTCTACCGGAGGGGGAATCGATCACGAAGGACTTCTACATCAACCTTGCCACTACTTTGATGATGTGTGAGTAGTTCACCACAGACCTATGGGTCCATCGTGGTTAGCTAGATCTCTCTCTCTCTCTCTCTCTCTCTCTCTCTCTCTCCCTCTCTCTCTCTACTTCTCTCTAATCTTCAATATAATGTTCTCCTCGGAGTTCTATCCGATGTAATCTTCTTTTGCAGTATGTTTGTTGGGATCTGATCAATTATGAGTTTATAATATGATTATTCATTGAAAGTAATTTAGTCTTTTCTGAACTTTATTATGTTTGGTTTTTATAGCTATGTAATGCTTTTCGATCTATGAGTTTTCTTTGGCCAAGTTGATGACTAGATCTTCAGTGGAAGTGGTGCATAGTAGTAGGTTTAATCTTGCGGTGTCCTCACCTTGTTACAGAAGGGGTAGCGAGGTATGTATTTTTATTGTTGCTAATAAAGAGAAAACGACGGGGTTTAATCATATTGCTAGATTTTATTCTGCCTATATTATGTCATCATACTTCATGCATTACTCTATTTGTTATGAACTTAATACATGGAGAGGCAAGAATAGAAGTGCTCTCAAAGTGGAGTAATAGTAGTAGATGCGGGCAGTAGTCTGTATACTTGCCTCAGACATAATGCCTATGTACTAATCATGCCATGAATTTGTTTACCCATTGTATGCTATGTTCTTGAGAGAGATGTCTCTAGTGAAAACTATGGCCCCTAGATCTATTCAACATATTTACTAAAACCAAAAATACCTTGCTGCAATTCATTTACTTTTATTTTACTTTGCAATTTATTTATCTACTACTATCAGATCTAATCCTTGGAATCAACAAGTACAAGGGAATTGACAACCCTCTTGCCCGCGTTGGGTGCAAGTATTTGGTCTTGTGTGTGTAGGTACTGTCGATGGTTGTTTGCGTGAGTCTTTTATTGGTTTGATAAACCTTGGTTCTCTACTAAGGGAAATACCATCCGCTACTATATTTCTTCACACTTCCTCTAAGGGGAAAATCCCAATGCAACTCACATGTGGTAGAAATAATTTCTAGCACCGTTGTCGGAGAGGTTTATCAAACAACTTAAGGTTCCTTCATACACATTATCATGTACCTATTCTACTTTTTATTTCCCTTTATTTACTTTATTAGTCTCGTTAAAAAATCAAGAACGCAAAAATATTTTATTTTGTTGCTTGCTATCTTGCTTGTTTTTCTACTATGGCTAGTTCTTCACTTGTCACTAGTACCCCTGAAAATGAAGTTCTTAATTTTAAACAAAGGGAAGGAGAAATTTTAACAGGTGTTTGGCATAGGATTTGCGATGCTCGTAGATCTACTTGTAAGCAATCCAGTATTGTTTTACTTCGCAATTTTTATGTGGGTGTCACTACTTGGTATATATTTGTGCTTGACACTAATACCAACGGAAATTTTCTATGTAGTCACCCTATGGATTCCTTCAATGCTATAGGAAATTTAGTGGTCTCACCACCTATTACTATTAATGAAACGGCATTGACATTAGAACATGTTGTGCGGAGATTAGAAATTATTGAAAACAAAATGCCAACTATTGAACATATTGAAAATCTTGATAAAACTATGCATAATCAAGTTACAAAATTTGGATCTTCCGTAGGAACCACTTTGAAACTATTAAAGAGAAAAGGACCAATTACTAAGATAGAGTGGAACAAAGCCAACTAGAATTGATAAATTAGAAGAGATCATTGATAGTTTGGGTTCCAATCTTTCTGTCGTTAAGACTATTGAAAAGACTCCTACAAAAAGAATTCAACGCATATGTATGTTCCTAAAAACAAGGGTGCTTCATCTAGTAAGTTGAAAGAAGATCTAAAAATGATTAGCGCGCATCCCAATTTCATTGAAATGATAAAGGAACCCATTACTGAAAACAAATTCCTAAATTTTGTTGCTAGGAGCGACATTATTAAAAAAATGTTTTCCAAGGCTCATAGGAAATCTGGATGGATAATTGAGAAATTGGAGTCAAAGGATGACAATACCGGAAACTATGCATTATGCCTAGCTAGGGGCATAAAACAATAGCGCTTGTTGGGAGGCAACCCAATATTTATCTTGTTTGCAATTCTTATTTTCTGTTTTGGTGTGATGACATGATTATCGCTACTGTAATGATTGTGTTTTTATATTTCTATTAGTGTTTGTGTCATGTAAATCCTTTAGGATAATTTGGATGA
>NW_021267609.1:0-2653 GCF_002162155.2 Triticum dicoccoides
GAGCATCTTTGAAGAGAGTAGGCCAATAAAAACCAGATTGTAGTACCTTGTGTGCAGTTTTATCTCCAGCGTGGTGCCCTCCATAGGATTCAGAGTGACACTTGCGTAGGATTTGTTCCTGTTCATGCTCAGGCACACAACGTCTAATAATACCATCTACTCCTTCTTTATAAAGGTGTGGATCATCCCAGAAGTAATGTCTTAAATCATAAAAGAACTTTTTCTTTTGCTGGTATGTGAAACTAGGCGGTATATATTTAGCAACAATGTAATTAGCATAGTCAGCATACCAAGGAGCAGTACGAGAAGCATTGACAACTGCTAATTGTTCATCAGGAAAACTATCATTAATAAGTAGTGGGTCATCAAGAACATTCTCTAACCTAGACAAGTTGTCTGCAACGGGGTTCTCAGCTCCCTTTCTATCAATAATATGCAAATCAAATTCTTGGAGCAAGAGAACCCATCTAATGAGTCTAGGCTTAGCATCTTTATTTTCCATAAGATATTTAATAGCAGCATGATCAGTGTGAATAGTAACTTTAGAATCAACAATATAAGGTCAAAACTTATCACATGCAAACACAACTGCTAAGAACTCCTTTTCAGTAGTAGCATAATTTCTCTGGGCAGTATCAAGAGTCTTACTAGCATACTAAATAACATTCAATTTCTTATCGACTCTTTGCCCTAAAACAACACCTACAGCATAATCACTAGCATCGCACATAATTTCAAAAGGTAAATTCCAATCAGGTGGCTGAACAATGGCTGCAGTGATCAAAGCTTTCTTAAGTGTTTCAAATGCTTCCGCACAATCAACATCAAAGATAAAAGGAATATCTTTTTGCAATAAATTATTCAGAGGCCTAGAGATTTTAGAAATTTCCTTAATGAACCTCCTATAAAAGCCGGCATGACCAAGGAAACTTCTTATACCTTTTATGTCCTTGGGACATGGCATCTTTTCAATAGCATCAACTTTGGCTTTATCAACTTCAATACCTCTCTCGGAGATCTTGTGCCCCAAGACAATGCCTTCATTAACCATGAAGTGACACTTTTCCCAATTCAGGACGAGACTAGTGTCTTCGCATCTCTGCAAAACTCGATCAAGTTTGCTCAAACAATCATCAAAAGAGGATCCATAGACGGAGAAGTCATCCATGAACACCTCACAAATATTTTCACAAAAATTAGAAAATATAGCCATCATGCATCTTTGAAAGGTAGTAGGTGCATTACATAAACCAAAAGGCATACGTCTATAAGCAAAAGTACCAAAAGGGCAAGTAAAAGTAGTTTTAGATTGATCCTTCGCGGACACAGGTATTTGAGAGAAGCCAGAATAACCATCTAGAAAGCAAAAATGTGTGTGTTTGGATAGCCTTTCTAGCATTTGATCAATAAAAGGTAAATGGTAATGATCTTTCTTAGTAGCTTTATTTAACTTACGGAAATCAATTACCATCCTATAGCCTGTAATAATTCTTTGCGGGATCAATTCATCTTTATCATTAGGAACAACGGTAATACTTCCCTTTTTAGGGACACAATGGACAGGGCATACCCATTCACTATCAGCAACGGGATAAATAATATCTGCCTCAAGGAGTTTTAGAATCTCCTTTCTCACCACTTCCTTCATTTTGGGGTTTAATCGTCTTTGAGGATCTCTAACTGGTTTGGCATCTTTCTCCATTGAAATTTTGTGTTGACATAATGTGGGACTAATGCCCTTAAGATCGTCCAGAGTATATCCAATAGCAGCTTAGTACTTCTTCAGAGTTTCAATAATCTTTCTTCTTCATTCTCTAAAAGGTTAGCACTAATAATAACAGGATATATTTCTTTTTCATCAAGATAAGCATACTTGAGATTATCAGGTAAGGGTTTGAGTTCGAACACGGGATCACCCTTGGGTGCAGGGGGATCCCCAAGAATTTCAAAGGGAAGGTTATGTTTTAGCATAGGTTCTTGTTTAAGGAACACTTCATCTATTTCTTCCCTTTCCTTCATAAACATATCATTTTCACGGTCTAACAAATATTGTTCTAACGGATCAGTTGGAGGAACAGCAATGGAAGCAAGACCAATAATTTCATCCTTACTAGGTGGTTCCCTTTCACGAGGTTGTCTGCTAAACTTAGCAAAATTAAACTCATGAGACATACCATCTATGCCAACAGTGACAATATTCTTTTCACAATTAATCTTAGCACTAGCAGTATTCAAGAAGGGTCTACCAAAAATAATGGGACAAAATTCATCTTGTGGGGAACCAAGAACAAGAAAATCAGTAGGGTATTTAATCTTCCCACACAAGACTTCAACATCTCTAACAATCCCAATAGGTTTAATGGTGTCCCTATTAGCAAGCTTAATAGTAACATCAATGTCTTCTAATTCAACAGGTGCAATATCGTGCATAATTTCTTTATAAAGATCATAAGGAATCGCATTAGCACTAGCACCCATATCACATAAGCCATGATAACAATGATCTCCTATTATAACAGAAATAACAGGCGTGCCTACAACAGGTCTACGTGTCTTAGTATCGGGTCTAGCAATATTAGCAGTTTCACCCAAGAAAGAGATAACATGCCCATCTAAGTCCTCATCCAAGAGATCTTTAATCATAGCAATACCA
>NW_021267610.1:0-1561 GCF_002162155.2 Triticum dicoccoides
TTCACCCAACCGGATCTGAATCTCAGGCAAAGACGTTGGGTTGAATTGATCACTGACTTCGACTTAGGAATAACCTATACCCCAGGGAAAGCCAACGTCATGGCTGATGCGCTAAGTCGTAAATCTTATTGTAACAACCTGATGTTACAACAAAGTCAACCGCTTCTCCATGAGGAATTTCGGAAGCTTAACCTTCACATTGTACCTCAAGGTTTTCTCTCCACCTTGGTGGCAAAACCTACCCTTACGGATCAAATTATCAAAGCACAGAAGGTAGATCCGGGAATCTCCCGCATCAAGAGGAACATTCAGAAAGGAATTGCGGGTTGTTTCTCCATTGATGATCAAGGAGTCGTATACTTCGGGAATCGACTAGTAGTTCCCAAAGTGCGCAACCTAAGGCGTTTGATCCTTAAGGAAGCTCATGAATCTCCTCTCACCATTCATCCCGGTGGTACTAAAATGTATCAGGATCTACGCCAGAGGTTCTGGTGGACTAGGATGAAGAGAGAAATCGCTCAGTATATTGCTAATTGCGACGTCTGTCGTCGTGTAAAAGCAGAGCATCAACGGCCTGCTGGCACCCTTCAACCATTAGCTATTCCTGAATGGAAATGGGATAAAATTGGTATGGATTTCATTACCGGTTTTCCCCGGACCAAAAGAGGGAATAATGCTATTTTCGTCGTGGTCGATCGTCTTTCCAAAGTAGCTCATTTCTTACCTGTTCGTGAGAGTATAACCGCTAGTCAGCTGGCAGACTTATACATCTCCCGAATAGTGTCCCTCCATGGTGTTCCTTTGGAAATCAATTCGGATCGAGGAAGTCTTTTCACCTCTCGATTTTGGGAAAGTTTCCAAAATGCTATGGGAACCCGTCTCTCCTTTAGCACCGCTTTCCACCCTCAGTCAAGTGGTCAAGTGGAACGCGTCAATCAGATTCTAGAAGACATGCTTCGAGCCTCCGTTATCTCTTTCGGAATGGATTGGGAGAAGTGCCTTCCATTTGCCGAATTCGCTTACAATAACAGCTATCAATCTAGCTTGGGTAAAGCCCCTTTTGAAGTTCTCTATGGACGACGATGTCGAACACCCCTTAACTGGTCAGAGACCGGGGAAAGAAAATTCTTTGGCCCGGATATGATTCAGGAAGCAGAAGAACAAGTTCGTATCGTTCGTGAAAAGTTGAAAACAGCCCAATCCCGTCAAAAGAGTCAATATGACCGAAAACATAAGGCTATGACTTTCGAGGTTGACGAGAAGGCTTACCTTCGGGTCACCCCTCTGAAGGGAACCCATCGTTTCGGTATCAAAGGCAAATTGGCTCCTCGTTACATTGGACCTTTTCGCATTCTTGCCAAACGAGGAGAAGTTGCCTACCAATTGGAATTACCTCCGCACCTCTCCAGAGTTCACGATGTCTTCCACGTTTCTCAACTCAGGCGTTGCTTCTCGGATCCTATCCGCGAAGTGGACCACGAAACGCTTGATCTCCAAGATAATCTTACATATCGAGAGTACCCCATTCGTATCCTCGATCAGGCCGAACGTACCACGCGAC
>NW_021267611.1:0-1205 GCF_002162155.2 Triticum dicoccoides
CCCCTAACCTTTTAATTAAATTAAATTAACCCCTGTTAACCCCCCTGTCACTGACGTGTGGGTCCCACACGTCAGGTTTGACCGGACCAGCCCAGTTGACCGCTGACGTCGTGCTGACGTCATGCTGACGCAATTATATATTTTCTGGAATTAAAATAATTCAGAAAATCCAGAAAATGATTTAAACTTCAAAAATTCATAACAATTCAACCGTAGCTCAGATTGAAATAATTTATATATGAAAAATTATCAGAAAAATGCCATCTTTCCATCTGTACTAGTTTCATGCATGAAAAACCAACTTATACATGCTGAATATGAGAAAACACATTATGGCATATTAAGAGACTTATTTTTGGAGTTGCATTTGAACCTTTTGTTCAAATGGACTTCATTCAATGTTTACTAGATGCATTAGCTCAAACAGCATCACATCTACATGCCATGTTCATGCATCATATTGTTGCATATGATTGTGTATTGATTGCCGGCACCGTTCCTTCTCGATAGGTCCTACTCCGGAGACGTTCCAGAGTACCTGTCCGTGAAGCAGTGCCTTCCTTGTTGTTTTACCAGGCAAGCAAACCCCCTTGTTCATCTCGATAAAACCCTACTCTCTCGCTCCTGCTCTCAGTTATTGCATTAGGACAACAACGATTCATCTGCTACTTTGTGCTGCGGTAGTTGAACCCCTTCCTCTGCATGACCTGTCATTGCCACAGTAAATAGTTGAAACCCACTAGCTTGTGTAGGAGTTGATTGAAGCCACTGATGTGTTCCTACCATGCTATGCCTGCTATTGCTTAGAGTTGTGTCAGGTCTGATTCATTGGGAATGAATTGGAGTGTTACGATATGTTCTGATGCTGAGAGTGAAGTGTGTGAACACGATTTGGTAAAGGTAGCGGTGAGAGGCCATGTAGGAGTACATGGTGGGTTGTCTCACTGGAACCGTCCTTAAGCCCTGAGTTCTGTGTATGTTGTCCAATGACTCGATACTACCACACATTGGGCTCCGGGCGCTCCAAGCCCTCTCGACTTATTAACCAACTTGATCTCTGTCCAGGAGTCGCAACTAGTTTCTGGTGTTTGTAGGTAGTGCTATTTTTCTACCAAGTGGCACCCGGCAGGGTGGGCTTGGGACAGACTAGGCACACGTGGCCTGGTGTACCGAGTGGCACCCGGATGGTGGGCTCGGGAACCCTG
>NW_021267612.1:0-1501 GCF_002162155.2 Triticum dicoccoides
GGTGCGACATGTAATTACCGTGACGGCTTCGAGCTCAGCCAAAGACGAAGGCCCACCTAGCACGCGAGAGACTGCGGACGGGCTGCTATGAGCGGGAGCGGCTGCGAGGGGAAGCCTGGTTGCATGAGCAACTGATGGTGCGGTGTTGTTGTTGTTCATGGAGTTGCTCCCGACGAAACTGGGCATCGGGAAATAATGTACCGTCTTGTCTGGATTTTCCTTCGTCCAGTTGATTATAGCTGGAACCAAGTTAGTAGCAAAATCATTTCTGCAGGCAGTTATAGCTGCATTGACTGCATGCTGTAGCAACTCATTTTTCTCCTCGGCTGTTTTTTTTCGCGTCCTCAGCTGCATTTTTCTCGACCGCAAGCTTCACCTTCGCGTCGATGTCCGCCTGACTAAACTTCTTTTTCTGCTTCTTGGCCTTCGGGCCCTCGTTGTAGAACACCTTCCATGTGGCGCCGTCTCCAGCGCCGTGCACATGACAATATTGCGGCTGCTGGCCCAAAGGGAGTCCCTTAAGTTCGTTCAAGGCCCGGTTGAGAGGGGTGTCCCACTTGGGCCTCATTGGAGAAGTAGGGCTTTCAGCTGCAAGCTGGTATTGCTTCTCCTACAGAAGGAGCGTGAACCGTTTAGGAATGTGTAGTCGACTAGATATGGAGCTAAATGTAAGGTGGTAAAAGAATAATTACCAGTAGTCTAATCAATTTCCTCGTGATCTGGTCCGTGTAAAAAACCTTTTTTTCCTTGTCCCACTTGTAGCGGGCCCTGATGAAGTCACGCTCCAAGGGGTTGGTGAACTTCGCGAAGGGGTCTGGGATACCCGCGGCTTCACGTTCCGCGTCCTCCTTATCCCATATGCGCCTTTTACCGAGGTAGCCACGGCTTCCCAGGCGATGCTTCCCCATGTTCCTTTGCTGAAGGCTCTTGAATTTTGCAGCCTTAGCCTTGGCTGCCTCGGTAGCACGAGTGTCCTTGAACTTTCGAACTCCTCTTCGGTAAGTGTCGGATTTTGCTCCAGAATCTTGGACAGGGGTTTCTCAGCCTCAATAGCTCGTTTCACCCTCCCTTTCCAGGAGGCCAAATCATTGCTGAACATGCCCATGGCGTGATTGTTAATCTTTTTCATCTTTTGATCATCTCATGGTTGTTCTATGTTATCATCCCGGTCGGGGAACTTGAATCTCTTGTGCAACTTCGTCAGGAGCAACTGCATCAAATGTTCTTTACTCCTTAAGTCATCGTCGTTGATGCTCGCGCATTCCCGCAGGATGCATCCTACTTGGTTCCCATAGCACTTGCGAGGTTCTTCCGGCTCTAATGGCTCAAACTTGCCAGGTGCCATCTTTGTGATCACTAGTCGTCCAATCCCTAGTTTGTTAGGTTTTCGTATCCTCTGCTTCTTATGCTTCTTCTTTTCGGTAGCGGCATCGGCGCCGTTACCTTCCCCGCCGGTATCTTCCCTGCCGGTACCTTCCCCGCCAGTCTCGGCGCCGCCATT
>NW_021267613.1:0-1165 GCF_002162155.2 Triticum dicoccoides
CAGTAAATTCTTTTCTGGATTTATTTTTATATAGGAAATTCCAGAAAATGCCCTAAACTTCTAAAAATCATAGAAATTAATCTGTAACTCCAAATTAAATAATTTATATATGAAAAATTATCAGAAAAATTCAAGGAATCCATCTGTACCATTTTCATGCATGTTAGAACAACTTATCACTACTGTTTAGGACAAATGAATTAAATGGCATTTGAATAATCACATATGGAGTTTGAATTTGAATTTTATATTCAAACCAACTTCATTTAATCTGGTTTTAGTTGCATTAGCCCAAAACACATTCATTTTGCCATGTCATGATCATGCATCATATTGTGCATTGCATTGATCGTGTTTTTCTATATTTGCCGGTAATTGTCCCCTCTCGATAGACGTGTACCGATGATGTGATCGTTGACACTGATGAAGACTCAATGTTATCTTCAGAAGTGCCAGGCAAGCAAAACCCCCTTGTTCATTCTGATACAATCCTACTCTCTCGCTCCTGCTCTCTTTTACTGCATTAGGACAACAACGATTCATCTGTTACTTGCTGCGGTAGCTGAACCCTTTTATCCTTTGCATGACCTGTCATTCCACAGTAAATAGATGAAACCCACTAGTATGAGTAGGAATTGTTTGAGCCCTGTTGTGCCTACTCATTCATGCTTGTTTGTCATGCCTGCTACTGCTTAGAGTTGAGTCAGGTCTGATTCATCGGGGATGAATCAGAGGCGTGTGAACATGTCCTACGGTGTGTGAGCTAAGTGTGTGAACACGATTTGGTAAAGGTAGCGGTGAGAGGCCATGTAGGAGTACATGGTGGGTTGTCTCATTGCAGCCGTCCTCAGGAACTGAGTTCTGTGTTTGTGATCCATGATTCAGCTACTACCATACATTGGGCCCTGAAATATGACCCCGCTCGACTTCTTATTCACCCTAGTCCTCTGTCCAGGAGTTGCAAGTAGTTTCTGGTGTTTGTAGCTTACTGGAGGCCGTGGACAGCGCTGACCGTAGGGGTGGGCTGTGATGCGGTAGGTACGTGGCACGGTGTACCGGATGCCCGTTTGGTATCTCGGGAACCCTGTTCACATCGTTTGGGGCTGTGAGCGAAACTCCGGCCGGATCTCCTCATGGATGGAACCCGAATAGGCGATAAACCTGG
>NW_021267614.1:0-1897 GCF_002162155.2 Triticum dicoccoides
GAACAAGGAGCTTCATGATAAGTTTCAGCAAATGATGACTGAACAGGTGCAAGATGTGCTGAACAATTTTGAAGAGGCCATGGAGAAGATCACTGGCCTTGAGAAGACGTTCGAAATAAAGCTCGATAACAGATTTAATGAATTGCTCGCGCGTCTTCCACCACCACCACCCGCTGCACCTAACGCACCTCTCCAACAACAACAACAACAACGACTACCTCCACGTCGCGAAATAGACCTTCGCCGAGCGAGCCGTGTTCCTCTTGCGTTTGGCCAAACTGTTGGTGCTGCTGTTGATACTTCTGTGGCTCCTGCTACTGCTGTTGCTGGTACCCAGGAGGATGATGAGTATGCGGGCGATTATGAGGATGAGGTTGATCAAAATCAGATCTACGAGCAGCCACCAGCACCACCACCAGCAGGTTGACCTCAGGTTTATATTCGTAATGGTAGGCCTGCACCACCACCTCAGGTACGAGATGATGTCCATATTCCTAAACTGAAATTGAATATTCCACCATTTGAGGGTAGATATGTTCCTGATATATATCTTACTTGGGAGTTAGAAACTGAACAACGATTTACATGTTTACAATATCCTGAGGAGAGACGAGTTGCTGCTGCTGTTTGTGCTTTCACTAGTTTTGCATGTGTATGGTGGTCTGAACATTGTAGATTGTATCCTATTCCAACTACTTGGGCCGCTTTGAAAACTGCGCGTACGCGTTGGGTTCCACCATATTATCAACGTGAATTGCTTCAAAAATTACAGCGCTTAAGACAAGGAAAAAATTCTGTAGAAGAATATTATCAGGAATTACAAACTGGCATGATTAGATGTGGTATTGTTGAGGAGAATGAAGCTATGCTTGCACGTTTTCTGGGTGGATTAAATAGAGAGATTCAGACCATTCTAGACTATAAGGAGTATACTAATATCACTCGTTTATTCCATCTTGCTTGTAAAGCTGAACGTGAAGTGCAGGATCGACAAGCATTGGGGCGAACTAACTTTTCTGCAGGACGACCTTCATCATGGACACCACGTGCATCTTCTACTTCAACTGCACCAGCACCTCCATCCGGTGCCACCTCCGGCCGTGATACAAGAAAACAGGCACAACCACCATTATCTGCCAAGAGCGCACCTGCGGGGCCTGCACAACGTTCTTCTTCTTCCATGGCATCAACAGGGCACACAAGTGATATTATTTGTCGTCGTTGTAAGGGAGGAGGTCATTATGCGAGGGAATGCAAATCTCCGCGTGTGATGATTGCTACCGCGGATGGTGGATATGAGTCCGCTAGTGACTCTGATGAGGAGACATTGGCTCTTATTACACGTGAAGAACATGGTGGAGATGATTCTGATCATGAGACGCAATACATGGCTCCTGAAGACGCTGACAGGTATGAATGTTTAGTTGCTCAACGTGTTTTGAGTGTGCAGGTCACACAAGCTGAGCAAAATCAGAGGCACAATTTGTTCCATACCAAGGGAGTTGTGAAGGAACGTTCTGTGCGCGTCATAATAGACGGAGGGAGCTGCAACAACTTGGCTAGCATGGAGATGGTGGAGAAGCTTTCTCTCACCACAAGACCACATCCACATCCTTACTACATCCAATGGTTCAACAACAGCGGCAAGGTTAGGGTAACACGTACTGTTCGTGTGCATTTTAGTATCTCTACATATGCTGATTATGTTGATTGTGATGTGGTACCTATGCAAGCATGTTCCTTATTACTTGGTAGACCATGGCAATTTGATAAAAATTCTGTACACCATGGTAGAAACAATCACTATACTCTTGTTCATAAGGATAAAAATATTACTTTGCTTCCTATGACTCCTGATTCCATTTTGAAAGATGATATTAATAGAGCTAATAAAGCA
>NW_021267615.1:0-1055 GCF_002162155.2 Triticum dicoccoides
GGACGGCGGCCTCGGGAGCTCGTGGGGCGGTGGCTAGAGGAAGCTAGCGAGAGGGGGAGGTGAGGGGAAACGTAGGAGAGCTCACGGAGGGGCTAGCGGAGGAGACGACGAAGTCGGGGAAGCTCTGGACGCGCCGAATCGGTGGAGTCGATCTCCGGGCACCGGAGGTGAAGACGACGATGCTCCGGTCGACTGCGGCCTCCTCTGGTCACGTGCGTCGCGTGGGTAGCTTCACGGGGTCAGGGCGGAGCTCAGGGATGCATAGTGGGAGCGAGGGGGTGGCTGTGGCCCCGGTAACGGCGTCGGCGGCGATGGGCTCCGCTCGGGCGCGTGCAGGGAGGGAAGCAGAGGAGGGAACGGGGTCCAGGGGAGGAGAGGGGAGGTGCAGGGGGCGAGGGGAAGTGCGTGGCGTCACCAAAGGGCTCGGGGAGGAAGCAGGAGGTGGCCAGAGCAGGGTGGAGGTGGCGCGCACGGCGGCGTCGCGGTGTCCGCGTCCTTCTGGCGAGGAGGAAGACGACAGGGGAGTAGCGGTGGCGGGCTGGGCCGTGCTGCTGGGCCAGGTGGGCTACCAGGTGAGCGCCAGGTAAGGTTTCTCTCCTCTCTTTTATTTCTATTCCGTTTTATATTTTCCTATTTCTGCAATTTGTTTTTGATTTGTTTTAAAATATCAAATCATTTTATAAAATCCTGGAAATAATTATGGGTACTTTCTGAATTATTTCAGTGACCCTTATCAATTTCCAACATTAATTTGAGCATTTAAATTATTTATAGTATTTAAATGCCCAAAGTCAGATACAATATGATTTAATTCAAAAATCCAAAAATGACCTAAGAATATAATCATCATTTTTGGCAGAGGTTTCCACCTTAACCAGAAATCATGAACTTTTCTTAGGAACCTTTTGGGTTTATTGAAAAGATTTTAATTCACCCTAGTTGAGTTGATTTAATGCTAGGGTTTGAACATCCCCATTTCAATTTTAGGCAAAATTTAAACATGATGCAAACATGAAGCTAGCCTAGAGCACTGCCAGAAACTAGGGATGTGACAA
>NW_021267616.1:0-2116 GCF_002162155.2 Triticum dicoccoides
CGCGACCCGGCTCCTCCACGCGCGCCGCCGCCTCTTCGGGCTCCGGCGACCGGAGCCGCCGTCGCCTCCGCGGGTCATCTCCGGCGAGCCCGAGGCCGGCCGCCGCCCGCACCTCCTCGCCGGCGCGCGGGCCGCCACCGCCGCCGCCGGGCGCCGCCACCGGCCTCCCCCGACCTTCCCGGCGCCGCCCCGGCCTCTCCCCGCTGCTCCGGCCGCCTCCACCGGCTCCGGCGAGCCGTCTCCGGCGAACTCGCGCGGGTGCTACAGTGCTGCTACAGTAGCCGGATCTAGATCTAGGTTGACCCTCTCTCCCCCGAAACCCTAACTCCCAGATTTTTTATGCATTCTTTGACTGCTCGTATCTCCGTAACCGTAGCTCCGTTTTGTGCATATGATATATCAAAATCTTCGCCTCGACATGTACATCATTTCATTCCATTGCATCATTTGCATTTGAGGTCATCTTGATGCCCAAAATGCTGTTAGAAGGAGGCTTCGTGAGTTAAATTGCAGATCCGTTAGTTCATCATGCACTTTTGTCATTTTTGCCATGTTTAATTCGTGCATGATATGCCTGTGCCCCTTTGGGATGAATTGTTAAGTATTTTGCCTTCTTTCCAGAGGTGCCACCCATGCATTTTTAGGATGTGTGTGTTGTCTTGTGCAAGCTTGCGAAGAGAGGTACCTAAGATTGCAGATTTCAGGGACTTAGTGATTTCACTAAGTCTGGGATATTTTAGTTCGTGATGCTATATGTCCAGCTTGTTTCCTAGTGATCCGTGCCTCTTTTGAGGATGATCAGTAAGGGAGTTTTGATAATTATGTTATGCTCTATCCATCCATGTCTTTGTTTGCATATGTGGAGTGCTCTAGGTTGACTCAATCGAGCTCAACTTTTGCTTCGTTGTTAATCCGGGCAGATCGTCAACTTGTTTGCGATTTTGCCGATGCTACCGTTAGTGTTGCATGCATGCTATGCCTTCGTTCTTGCTATATGTAGCTAGAACTTTGTGCCTTCTTGCTGGTTATATGCTTTCCTTGCCATGACTTGCACCGTAGTGAGTGCATCGAGCTCGTTTACATGCCTTCGTGAGTTATATTTCAGCGTGTCTCAGTTTTCACTAAGTCTGAAAACTGATTGTGTTCGAGCTATGTTCGTGAGCTCGGTAGAGTATTTTGTGAACCCTTTTGGCCCCAGGTCACTTTGGGTGTTTTGTTAAGCTTGTTGAGTAGCTCCATGCCATGTTCTTACTTGTCATGTTCAGGTTTTCTATCATGTTGTTTTGCTGCTCCGAAGAGAGCATCGTGATCTGAAATTTCAGACTAGTGTTAATTTCACTAAGTCTGAAATCTGTTTTGCATTTGCGTTTTAGCCATGCTTGTTTGAACCTCTTAATGGATGAATTTGCCTATGGATCAGTGCTAGTGTTTTGTCAACCATCTTGTGTACATCACTGCCATGTATTTTGTTTTCATGTTTGGTGGCTGTAGCATGTTCATTTCGTTGCATTTAGATGCCTACTTGCTGTAAATCGCAGACCGGTGTCTTATCTTAAAACGCTCGCCATTTCCAAACCGTAGCTCCGATTCCAATGATCTTTATGTCGTTTTCAAGCGATTTCATCCCCTCTATCCAGTGGCACACTTGGTTTTCCAAGTTGATGCCAGGTTCATGCATTTCCTGTCATATCTTGCATTTTGCATCCCGCATCGCATCCCGCATAGCATATCGTCATTTCATCATATTGCTTGGTCTTGCCGTGGTTGATTGTATCCTTGTTGCTTGTTTGTCTTGTTGGGTAGAGCCGGGAGACGAGTTCGCTACCGAGGAGCCCGTTGAGTTTGCTTGCGTGGATCCAGTCAACTCTGACAACTGTGCAGGCAAGATGATCATACCCTCGAAATCACTACTATCTTTGCTATGCTAGTTTGCTCGCTCTTTTGCTTTGCCACTGCTACGATGCCTACCTTTTGCTTGTCAGCCTCCCAATTGCCATGTTGAACCTCTAACCCACCATTGTCCTAGCAAACCGTTGATTGGCTATGTTACTGCTTTGCTCAGCCCTTCTTATAGCGTTGTTAGTTGCAGGTGAAGATTGGAGCCGTTCCTTGTTGG
>NW_021267617.1:0-1099 GCF_002162155.2 Triticum dicoccoides
CATCAACCTAGTGTTGAAAACCTTGTAAGCAATGCCTTCGTGTTCCGTTCATGAAGCTTATCCTTGGATGAAAGAAGTGACTTTCTCCAAGTTCACGTGCATTAGGTGTAAGTTGCCGCCATGAATTTGAGAAAGGTTTGTTTTGTTTCCCTTGGGATCATCCCAAATCAGTCATGCATACGTACGAAGTATCCCAAACCTTTTTTTTAATTTTTTTGCATCTAGATCTTGAAAGCCCCGTAACTTTTTTTGTTTTAGATTTTTGGGGATTTTGAAAATGTTTAACGGGGTTCCCCCAGTTAAATTCGGATGTAACTTTTCGAGTAGATGATTTTTCATATATAAAACTTTTTAATCCGAGTTCGTATGCAAAAGTTATGCCCATTTTACAAATTTCCAGAGATATTTTGCAAATAAAGTCGAAATTTATATTTGTAAATTTTCCCAACAACTAGACCACATATGACATGGCAAACTTATTTTCTTTTATTTTTTTGACATTTTTATCATTTTTTTTATTTTTTTTAAACTGAAAAGGCGGTCCACAGGGGGGGGGGGTTCTTGTAAGCCACCCTTTCTCCATGAATCTGTGTCGGATTCCCTCAGCTAGTTGGCTAAGCTAAACAACAACTTGGAGAGTTGGAAGATAAAAGCTTGTCTGACTTAGTTCATGTTAAGGGATATCTTTTGTGCGTGTGTGTGTGTTGAATAAAGATGATATCTCCATTGATTGGTCTTCGTGATCAGTTGTTGGATCTATTGCCTTGTCAAGACTTTGACTTGAGTATGGGCTATCATCAAGTCAAATCAGAACCAACGATTTTCGTAATGTTGTCTTACTCGTGGTTGATCCCTCGAGCATACACCATTACATCTTTTGGTCTGACCATTGCTATCACCGTGTTCTCATGATGGTGGAAGTCCAGTAATATGGAAAATTCTGATGAGTTGTTGTTGAGCCCGTCAGCAGCATTTTTGTCTCCCCCATGATTCATGTTGAACATCAACCTAGTGTTGAAAACCTTGTAAGCAATGCCTTCGTGTTCCGTTCATGAAGCTTATCCTTGGATGAAAGAAGTGACTTTCTCCAAGTTCACGT
>NW_021267618.1:0-1026 GCF_002162155.2 Triticum dicoccoides
GGGTGCCAGTCTCTCCCACTTTAGTCGGAACGGATTCGATGAAAAGGGTCCTTATGAAGGGTAAATAGCAATTGGCATATCACGTTGTGGTCTTGCGTAGGTAAGAAACGTTCTTGCTAGAAACCCATAGCAGCCACGTAAAACATGCAACAACAATTAGAGGACGTCTAACTTGTTTTTGCAGGGTATGCTATGTGATGTGATATGGCCAAAAGGATGTGATGAATGATATATGTGATGTATGAGATTGATCATGTTCTTGTAATAGGAATCACGACTTGCATGTCGATGAGTATGACAACCGGCAGGAGCCATAGGAGTTGTCTTTATTTTTGTATGACCTGCGTGTCATTGAAGAACGCCATGTAACTTACTTTACTTTATTGCTAAACGCGTTAGCCATAGAAGTAGAAGTAGTCGTTGGCGTGACAACTTCATGAAGACACGATGATGGAGATAATGATGATGGAGATCATGGTGTCATGCCGGTGACGATGATGATCATGGAGCCCCGAAGATGAAGATCAAAAGGAGCAAAATGATATTGGCCATATTATGTCACTATTTGATTGCATGTGATGTTTATCATGTTTATGCATCTTGTTTACTTAGGACGACGGTAGTAAATAAGATGATCCCTTACAAAATTTCAAGAAGTGTTCTCCCCTAACTGTGCACCGTTGCTACAGTTCGTCGCTTCTAAGCACCACGTGATGATCGGGTGTGATGGATTCTTACGTTCACATACAACGGGTGTAAGACAGTTTTACACAGCGAAAACACTTAGGGTTAACTTGACGAGCCTAGCATGTGCAGACATGGCCTCGGAACACGGAGACCGAAAGGTCGAGCATGAGTCGTATAGTAGATACGATCAACATGAAGATGTTCACCGATGATGACTAGTCCGTCTCACGTGATGATCGGACACGGCCTAGTTGACTCGGATCATGTAATCACTTAGATGACCAGAGGGATGTCTATCTGAGTGGGAGTTCATAAGATGAACTTAATTATCCTGAACAT
>NW_021267619.1:0-1158 GCF_002162155.2 Triticum dicoccoides
CTAACATGATTCGGACGGACTTCAGCTTCGCTACCGGTGAGAAAGTCTCATCGTAGTCAACCCCTTGAACTTGTCGATAACCCTTAGCGACAAGCCGAGCTTTATAGATGGTCACATTACCATCCGCGTCTGTCTTCTTCTTAAAGATCCATTTATTTTCTATGGCTCGCCGCTCAACGGGCAAGTCAGTCAAAGTCCATACTTTGTTTTCATACATGGATCCTATCTCGGATTTCATGGCTTCTAGCCATTTGTCGGAATCCGGGCCCGCCATCGCTTCTTCATAGTTCGAAGGTTCACCGTTGTCTAACAGCATGATTTCCAAGACAGGGTTGCCGTACCACTCTGGTGCGGAACGTGTCCTTGTGGACCTTCGAATTTCAGTAGGGGCTTGATCAGAAGTATCTTGATCATTGTCATTAATTTCCTCTCTAGTCGGTGCAGGCACCTCAGGAACATTTTCTTGAGTTGCGCCATTTTCCGGTTCAAGAGGTAATACTTCATCAAGCTCTACTTTCCTCCCACTTACTTCTTTCGAGAGAAACTCTTTCTCCAGAAAGGACCCTTTCTTGGCAAAAAAGATCTGGCCTTCGGATCTGAGGTAGAAGGTGTACCCAATAGTTTCTTTTGGGTATCCTATGAAGACGCATTTTTCCGACTTGGGTTCGAGCTTTTCAGGTTGAAGTTTCTTGACATAAGCATCGCATCCCCAAACTTTTAGAAACGACAGCTTAGGTTTCTTCCCAAACCATAATTCATACGGTGTCGTCTCAACGGATTTCGACGGAGCCCTATTTAAAGTGAATGCGGCAGTCTCTAAAGCATAGCCCCAAAAAGAAAGCGGTAAATCGGTAAGAGACATCATAGATCGCACCATATCTAACAGAGTGCGATTACAACGTTCGGACACACCATTACGCTGAGGTGTTCCAGGCGGCGTGAGTTGTGAAACTATTCCACATTTTCTTAAGTGTGCCCCAAACTCGTGACTCAAGTATTCTCCTCCACGATCTGATCGCAGAAACTTGATTTTCCTGTCACGTTGATTTTCAACCTCACTCTGAAATTCCTTGAACTTTTCAAAGGTTTCAGACTTGTGTTTCATTAAGTAGATATACCCATACCTACTTAAATCATCAGTGAGAGTGAGAACATAAC
>NW_021267620.1:0-1243 GCF_002162155.2 Triticum dicoccoides
GTAAGACCCACCCCTCGGAGGGGAATAGGGCACTCGACGCCTATCATCTCGGTCGAGTCTGTCGCCATATTGATCTCGCCGATTCTCACGCCCTTCGCGCCGCGGAGGCGATCTGGGGCTGTGAGCCGACTGAACCGTATTCACAGTGACAGATCGACTGTGAATTCTGTTGCGCGACTGAGACACGGCTGAATTCTGATCTCCTGCTGCCCGGAGCAGATCCCTGATTTGCAGCAAACCTCTGCCAGCTTCCGACTGCGAAGGCTGAATGGACTCTGCTATACGGGTCGCAGCTGCTAAATTCTGAATTGGGGTTCGATATACCTGAGTCGGCGGGAAGAGTTGACGTCGACTGGTGTCGGGAACTCGTTGCCGCGCGCGCTCGTCGAGTGCTCGCTGAAGGTTCTCCAGTCGAGTGCGCTCGACCAAATTGGCAAGACGCGCCTCCTCCAAGGCACGAGCCTCGGGGGTTTCTCCTGCGATGGGAATACGCAGGGGATCCTCGTTCCTGCGGCGAAGCTCTTCTCTTTGCAGAGAGTCGAGTGGCTCGGGCTGGTACTCTTCGTAGTCTCGTGCAGGGTCGCCGCCGTCACCTGCTCCACCACCACGAGCGAAGCCAGGAGGGCTGTGGGGCCCGTCGACCATCAAGATTTCCGCCGCTGGATCACTGCTTCCGCACTCGGATGCAGTCTCTCCGGAGCCAGTCGACTGATCGAACAAGCCGTAGAGAGATTCGTTGGGCTCGATCGCCGCAACTTGTGTAGTGGCCGATCGGCGAGCCACCGCGTGACTCACCCATCGCTGAAGCCTCGACCGGCCTGAGCGCTTGCGCTGGCGGGAGACCGGGAGGGTGGATGATGGAGGAGCCGACCGATACTGGGTCGACGGTTGCCGCAGCAGAACGCCGCGGACACATGCGCGAAAATGCGTCGCACCACGGACGGGGAGCGCGTCTACGTCGAGTGGAGCCTCCTGGAGCCATGCGGAGTCGTCGGCGATGAAGGTGAGGGTGCCGAGACGGATCTCTTGACCCTTGACCAAAACTCCAGCAGACACCATGATGAGAGTACTCGGAAGAATCGCAACTTCTCCACAAAATCGCTAAAACACCGGCCCCACGGTGGGCGCCAACTGTCGTGGTTCTAAGCCTGACAGTAGAGTGGGGGGTAGGTATGGAGAGGCAAGGTCCTAGCTATGGAGAGGTTGTAAGCACAAAGGATGTACGAGTTCAGGCCCTTCTCGG
>NW_021267621.1:0-1910 GCF_002162155.2 Triticum dicoccoides
ATGAAACCTTGATACTTCGAAGGAGATTGTCTGTTTTGTACACGAAGTGCATCCAGTTTTTGCCGTAAGCCTCTCTACTTTCTTGCACATGCTATGTGGGTGAAATGATGATACCATGCCAACTTGGAACCATTTCAGAGTTCATTTCAAATGCTTTTCAATTTCATGGTCTTATAGATCAAAATAATCAGGAAATGCATGGAAAATAACAAATGAAGTCAGAAGGGGTTGTAAATTGATGATGTTGCTTTGAATGATGCATTTTGAACACAGAAAACACTAGGGGGTTCAAATAGGTTCAAAAGAAATGAAATCCCTATGTAATAGACGAATTTCCATATGAAACCCTTATACTTCGAAGGAGATTGTCTGTTTTGCACACGAAGTGCATCCAGTTTTTGCCGTAAGCCTCTCTACTTTCTTGCACATGCTATGTGGGTGAAATGATGATACCATGCCAACTTGGAACCATTTCAGAGTTCATTTCAAATGCTTTTGAATTTCATGGTCTTATAAATCAAAATAATCAGTAAATGCATGAAAATAACAAATGAAGTCAGAAACGGTTGTAAATTGATGATGTGTCTTTGAATGGTGCATTTTGAACACAGAAAAACAAGGGGGTTCAAATAAGTTCATAAGAAATGAAATCCCTTTGTAACAGACGAGTTTCCGTATGAAACCCTGATACTTCGAAGGAGACTGTCTATTTTGTACACGAAGTCATCCAGTTTTTGCCTTAAGCCTCTCTACTTTCTTGCACATGCTATGTGGGTGAAATTATGATACCATGCCAACTTGGAACCTTTTCAGAGTTCATTTCAAATGCTTTTCAATTTCATGGTCTTATAGATCAAAATAATCAGTAAATGCATGAAAATAACAAATGAATCCAGAAAGGGTTGTAAATTGATGATGTGGCTTTGAATGGTGCATTTTTAAATCGGAAAAACAAGGGTGTTCAAATAAGTTCAAAAGAAATGAAATCCCATTGTAACAGACGAGTTTCCGTATGAAACCCTGATACTTCGAAGGAGACTGTCTATTTTGTACATGAAGTGCATCCAGTTTTTGCCGTAAGCCTCTCTACTTTCTTGCACATGCTATGTGGGTGAAATGATGATACCATGCCAACTTGGAACCTTTTCAGAGTTCATTTCAAATGCTTCTCAATTTCATGGTCTTATAGATCAAAATAATCAGTAAATGCATGAAAAATAAGAAATGAAGTCAGAAAGGGTTGTAAATTGATGATGTGGCTTTGAATGGTGCATTTTGAACATAGAAAACACAAGGGGGGTCAAATAGGTTCAAAAGAAATGAAATCCCTATGTAACAGACGAATTTCCGTATGAAACCCTGATACTTCGAAGGAGATTGTCTGTTTTGTACACGAAGTGCATCCAATTTTTGCCGTAAGCCTCTCTACTTTCTTGCACATGCTATGTGGGTGAAATGATGATACCATGCCAACTTGGAACCTTTTCAGAGTTCATTTCAAATGCTTCTCAATCTCTTGGTCTTATAGATCAAAATAATCAGTAAATGCATGAAAAATAACAAATGAAGTCAGAAAGGGTTGTAAATTGATGATGTGGCTTTGTATGGTGCATTTTGAACACATAAAAACAAGGGGGTTCAAATAAGTTCAAAAGAAATGAAATCCCTTTGTAACAGATGAGTTTCCGTATGAAACCTACTTCAAAGGAGATTTTCTGTTTTGTACACGAAGTGCATCTAGTTTTTGCCGTAAGCCTCTCTACTTTCTTGCACATGCCATGTGGGTGAAATGATGATACCATGCCAACTTGGAACCTTTTCAGATTCATTTCAAATGCTTTTCAATTTCATGGTCTTATAGCTCAAAATAATCAGTTAATGCATGAAAAATAACAAATGAAGTCAGAAAG
>NW_021267622.1:0-55376 GCF_002162155.2 Triticum dicoccoides
TACTTAAGTATTTCGAAATTACATGGGCCTGGCCCATTAATAAGGTGACGCAGCACCTAGAATAGCCTATGGACGAATATTATGAAGTGGCATCTTGTATATTTCGTCCAAGGCTTCATGCACTCCTTATGGCGGCTTTAAAGTCCTGAAATCATCACTTGTAACTCCGTTCTTGATCCCCTTGCGCATGCCATCAACTCCATGCGTGTTCTTGCTCCAATGTTCATCCTTCTCCAAGCTAGGCCCTTCATTTGTAAGCAAAACAAATGTATCCAATTTAGGCAGCATCATAATCTCATGAACATTAGAATCATTACCAAGAAACGAAAGTACCTGGTAATTTAATTGGCGTGCGCGAGCTCTAGTAATTGGTCCAGTATATGTAACAGTAGGGGCTGTGGGTGTAACAATGGTATTGATGTCCTCATCATGATGGCATGCGCAAGGGGAACAAGAACGGAGTTACAAGTGATGATTCCAGGACACTGAAGCCACCATAATGAGTGCATGAAGCATGGGACGAAATATACAAGATGCCACTTCATAAATTTCGTCCAGAGGCTATTTTAGGTGCTGCGTCACCTTATTATTGGGCCAGGCCCATGTATTTTCGAAGTACTTAAGTATAGGCTGTTTTTAGAGTCCGTATGTGTGGGGAAACAAGAGTTAGGGTTGGTTTCGGACCCCTCCACCAAGGGCCACGAAATTCCCCCTCTCTCCTCCATATATACAGCCCTTAGGGCATCGTTTAGACTTTGGGTTTTGTTTAGATTAAAAGTTCGCCATAGCTGCAACTTCGCGTACTTCGTTTGTGTCCAACGACCGGACCAAGACATCACAGAACCCCACCTTTATCAATAAAGCTTTCATCTTATATTCGCAATATCCAGATTGCCATCTCAGTTTCTTGCTTGTTCTTCATTTGCTCGCAGGAAACAGGCCCTCGTGGTCTGGTTGATCGTGCTCCGGCGTGGTCGATAACCCCTCAGAGTTGGTTTAGCGATTGCTATGGCGCGACGTCCTCGCACGTTCGTAGTCGGATCGTCAAAGTCGACTTCCTCTAAAACGATAGCCACTATCTCATCGAAAGACGGGACACCTTTGCCTCTATCAGGTCACTCATGCACTTGCGTCCAAATTGATTCGCTCTTGGAGTGGAAGAGGTAGAATATCCAATGGTGACAAAGGGTTGAATCCGTAGACGACCTCGAAAGGGGACTTGCCGGTTGTTGAGTGTCTTGCTCGGTTGTAGGCGAACTCGGCGATGGGTAGACACTCCTCCCACTCCTTGATGTTCTTCTTGATGAGTACTCGAAGTAGAGCGGAGAGTGTACGGTTTGTCACCTCCGTTTGGCCGTCGTTTTGAGGATGGTACGCCGTGGAAAAGAGTAGCTTGATTCCGAGCTTGGCGCATAGGGTCTTCCAAAAGTAGCTAAGGAACTTGACGTCGCGGTCCGTGACAATTGTCTTTGGCACACCATGGAGACGCAATATTTCCCTACAAAAGAGATTAGCAACATGTGAAGCATCGTCTATCTTGTGACAAGGAATAAAATGTGCCATTTTGGAGAAACGGTCCACAACGACAAATAGGGAATCTTTCCCATTGCGAGTCCTAGGCAAACCAAGTACAAAGTCCATGCTAATGTCTTCCCAAGGCTGGTATGGAATTGGTAAAGGCATATAGAGACCATGAGATTGAGCTTTGGACTCAGCTTTGCGACATGTAGAACACCGGTTGGTGAAACGATTGACATCCCGAAACATCGTAGGCCAAAAGTAGCTCTTTGAGAGTGTGGCGAATGTCTTGTCGCGTCCGAAGTGTCCCATTAAGCCTCCTCAATGAGATTCCTGCAAAAGCAACAAACGAAGAGAGGACTCGGGAATACAAAGTTTGTTAGCTCTCATAAGGTAGCCATCTTTGATGTAATAGCGTTCCCAAGATGTATTCGACAAACACTTGGCATAAGGAATGGCAAAAGTTGCATCATGCTCATATAAGTCTTTGATATTGATAAAGGCGGGGTGTCCCGATCTTTCGATGAGATGATAACAATCGATTTGCTGGAGACGACTTTGACGATCCGACTACAAACGTGCAACGACGTTGTGCCTTAGCAATCGCTAAACCAACTCCGAGAGGTTATTGACCACGCCGGAGCACGATCAACCTGACCACAAAGGTCTATTCCTACAAGCAATCGAAGAACAAGCAAGATTATGATAAAAGCAATCTGAATACCGCGAATATGTATGAAGTATTGATAATGGTGGGGATCCGAAAAGTGGTCTTGGTCTGGTCGTTGGACACAAACGAAGCACACGAAGTTGCAATGGCTAACTTTTAACTAAACAAATCCCAAGGAAAAGCTACTAGATGGATCTACTTATATAGAAGCAAGGGGTGGCGGCCAAGGAGGTGGGAGGACGTCCCAAGGCAGCCTAAAACTAAATCTAGGTCGTACAAGGCCAATGGGCCCAAGTGGAGGTGATGTAACACCTTTGGACTTGTAGTTTGACTCGGATTCTGCTGCAGCATCAGATTATTTCGTCCACAACTCAACGCTCCGGACGAATTTGAAGGTGATTTCAATTGGGTTGGAAAGTGCACGAAATCTAGTTTCCAACAAAAAAAGAATCACCCAATTCGGAGTCCGTATGAAAAACTTGTGTGCGTTTTGAGTCAGGTGTGTCTGTGCAGTCCGAATCTGAATCCAGAACGTGAGAGACTTGGACTCTATCTTCTCTTGGGCCAAAAGTGACGTGAGAGAACTTTTTGGACAGCAAATAAACATCTCTTTCTTCCTTATCTTCATATGTGGATTGTACAAATGTCCCATACACCTGCAATTAGACAAAACACAAAAGTGTGTGAAGTATTTTTGTTCTGGATAACATAAATAGATTATTGAATAGTTTGCACTAGAAATCACCTGACAAATATGCATATATGCAATATTTTTGGTCATATCCAAGGTAGTCATGTCCTCATCATCCTCCCCTTCTTGAAAATAAAGCCGTCCTCGGCGTTGCTTAATCTGAAATGTGGCTAACAAAAGAGACAAGGTGTACATGTTGTATATGTATATGTCATCCATTTTTACTTCCCTTGATTTTTGCATATATGACACATGAATAGATGAGTAACTTGCATAGTTCATAAAATCTAAAGCCAAAAAATTAGCACAAGAAGTGATGAGGACATGACTACCTTGGATATGACCAAAAATATTGCATATATGCATATTTGTCAGGTGATTTCTAGTGCAAACTATTCAATAATCTATTTATGTTATCCAGAACAAAAATACTTCACACACTTTTGTGTTTTGTCTAATTGCAGGTGTATGAGACATTTGTACAATCCACATATGAAGATAAGGAAGAAAGAGATGTTTATTTGCTGTCCAAAAAGTTCTCTCACGTCACTTTTGGCCCAAGAGAAGATAGAGTCCAAGACTCTCACGTTCTGGATTCAGATTCGGACTGCACAGACACACCTGACTCAAAACGCATACAAGTTTTTCATACGGACTCCGAATTGGGTGATTCTTTTTTTGTTGGAAACTAGATTTCGTGCACTTTCCAACCCAATTGGAATCACCTTCAAATTCGTCCGGAGCGTTGAGTTGTGGACGAAACAATCTGATGCTGCAGCAGAATCCGAGTCAAACTACAAGTCCAAAGGTGTTACATCACCTCCACTTGGGCCCATTGGCCTTGTACGACCTAGATTTAGTTTTGGGCTGCCTTGGGACGTCCTCCCACCTCCTTGGCCGCCACCCCTTGCTCCTATATAAGTAGATCCATCTAGTAGCGTTTCCTTGGGATTTGTTTAGTTAAAAGTTAGCCATTGCAACTTCGTGTACTTCGTTTGTGTCCAACGACCAGACCAAGACCGCTTCCGGATCCCCACCATTATCAATACTTCATATATATTTGCAATATTCAAATTGCTTTATCATATTCTTGCTCGTTTCTTCGATTGCTTGCAGGAATAGACCTTCGTGGTCAGGCTGACCGTGCTTCCAGCATTGTCAGTAACCTCAGGAGATTGGTTTAGCGATTGCTTAGGCGCAACGTCGTGCATGTTTGCAGTCGGATCGTCAAAGTCGTCTCCACCAAATCGATAGTTATCATCTCATCGAAAGATCGGGACCCTCGCCTCTATCAAGTGGTATCAGTTTTCAGGTTGCTCGGTGAGAATTTCCAGTTTTTCCTAGATTAGATTTATTTTCTTACCTATTGTCCAAGAAAAATCCACAAAAAAGAGTTAGATCTATTCATCCTTTGTCCAAGCCAGTCTGAGCCTTTGCAATTTTCTTTTCATTGCTTGCATAGTTGAATTATCGGTTGCATCGTCGTGTCGAGTTGCTGGTCTTAGTGTCTAGGTCGTTTAGAGTTTTGAGTTCTGTTCACATTAGTCACGTCGCCGCTGCATCGTTATCCCTTCCGCTGTCCACCACCCATACATCAATTTCCTCCACGTGCTACCCACCGTTCATTGTCATAATCATAGTTGAGATCGTTCCCATCTTCGCTTGATCCAATCTACATCTTATCTAGTTTGTTTTGGAAAGAGGGAGAAAAAAAGAGAGAAAAAAACGAGAAAAAAAAGAGAAATAAGGAAAAAAAGAGAGAGAAGAAAAAGAAAAAAAAAGCGTGAGAAAAAAAAGAGAGAAGAAAAAAAAATTGGATCTATCTAGAATCAATCTCATACCTGAATTCGGATTGGAATCTGTTTTGTGCACTGTTCAGTAAAACAGGTGTATCTTCCTCATACGAAGTCCGTTTTGGCTCCGTGAGTACTCAAATTGAAGCTAGCAGCGAGCCGCATCTAAATAGTTGCAGAAGCTTGTTCAATATTTGACACCTCAAAATCGGCTTCTAAATAGGTCTTTTTGCCCTCCGAAGTTCATGAACACAGCTTGTTCCAATTTTTCAGGCCAGTTTTAGAATTCTTTGACTCCTCATATCAACTCGGAATTGAGTGATTCTTTTTGCATTGGAAAGCTTGAGTTAATAGCATTCTTTGAAAGAATTTATCAGAAAATTGTCTTAAACTTTTCAAGAGGAAAGTTGGAGAGAGAGTTGTTGTATATCCTGCTTGGCAGTTGTTTTTCATCATTATCTTCACTGCCGTTGTGATATTCACTTATATCTTGCTGTCAAGAGCTACTTAGTATCCTTCATTGATGCTAGTTGTGCTACGCCGTGACCTCATTAGTGTTCTAGGCTCGCGTCTCTAGTACGGTCTAGCCTAGGACCAGCACAGTACCGTCGTTGAGCGTTTATTCAACATTGCATCTTTGAATTGATTATTGCTAATTTTTTGCTACCATATATAGCCAACCCAGCTCCACATATTTCTACACCGTGTATACGTACGCTCCCCTGGCAATCGCTTTACTCAATATTCGGAGTTACTTGACACCGCTGGTTGCCGATCACCGCCTGCTGCATGGTAAGAACTTGTAAGACATTGATATTTGCTTTACTGTGAGCGTTTTACCACCACATCCTAGTAGTTATAGGAACATTATTTTTGGGTTTTGTTTCTTGTTCTACTAATCATGACAGGATCCAGAGTCAATTCATGGGCTTTGTCGATCGCGGGAGACGTGCCACCACCTTTGCAAATACCACAACCGTCACGAGAGATGCACAAACATCCAAATGCACATGATCAGGTTAATGTATCTATACCACCATTTAATGGCCGTTTTAAACCTGCTTTATATATTGAATGAGAGTTCGACATAAAAAATATATTTGCTTCCCATAATTTCAATGAACATAAAAAGGTTAAGGTTGCGGTTGGTTCTTTCACTGGTTATGCTTTGGTTTGGTGGAGTGAATATTGTCGGTTACACCCTGATTATATAACTACTACTTGGGATGATTTGAAACTTGCCATGCGACATACTTTCGTCCCTGCTTATTATACTCGTGACATGATTAAGAAGTTGCAACACTTAAAACAAGGTAGTGAAACTGTAACAAAATATTATGATGATTTACAAACTACCTTGTTGCATTCCTCTTTAGAAGAAAGTGAAGATGATTTTATGGATAGATTTTGGGGAGGATTAAACCGTGATATTCAAGAGATACTAATTCATGAAGAGTGTTATCCTATGGACCATTTGTTTCATCTTGCTTGCAAAGCTGAACAGGAAATAAAACGACGTGTTGGCCACGAGGAGAACAAGCGCATGGTGCACATTCCAAGAGTTGATATGATTGTTCCTTCAACTACTAGGCATACTATGACAACCACATCCGTTGTTGTCAGGACTACATCACCTCCACCATGTGACACATCGCCCCTGAGAGTGGCTACATCATCTGAGTTGATCATAAGAGGTAATGACAAAGGTACTGATCTTCCATCTCTACATGAGAATGATGAATGCCTTGTCAATTTGAATGCACCATCTGATGAGCTACCCACTACTTTGATCACACCACCTATTTTAGAGGACTATGTTGATAATTTGACTTTGCCATGTGATCAAACAACTGAAATACCAACAATTTTGAGTGCACCCATTGAATTAACTATTGATGCAAAAGAACCAATGTTTAATCATTTTGATATGACCTCTAATCTTGGTGATGATTCTGTGTTGAATGACTTATTGCATGTTTGCTTATTTAAGCATGTTATAGCATGTAAATTTGATGCAAGTAAGGTTTATTCACTAATGTTGGGATGGTTTAATGATGAACATTGTCAATCTTTTGAAATGAATAAGAGCTTCACTTATATGTGCAAACTGAGTTGCAATATTTTCATGCCTTCTACTTCTTGTGCTAATTTTTTGGCTTAGATTTTATGAGCTATGCAAGTTACTCATCTATTCATGTGTCATATATGCAAAAATCAAGGGAAGTAAAAATGGATGACATATACATATACAACATGTACACCTTGTCTCTTTTGTTAGCCACATTTCAGATTAAGCAACGCCGAGGACGGCTTTATTTTCAAGAAGGGGAGGATGATGAGGACATGACTACCTTGGATATGACCAAAAATATTGCATATATGCATATTTGTCAGGTGATTTCTAGTGCAAACTATTCAATAATCTATTTATGTTATCCAGAACAAAAATACTTCACACACTTTTGTGTTTTGTCTAATTGCAGGTGTATGAGACATTTGTACAATCCACATATGAAGATAAGGAAGAAAGAGATGTTTATTTGCTGTCCAAAAAGTTCTCTCACGTCACTTTTGGCCCAAGAGAAGATAGAGTCCAAGTCTCTCACGTTCTGGATTCAGATTCGGACTGCACAGACACACCTGACTCAAAACGCACACACGTTTCTCATACGGACTCCGAATTGGGTGATTCTTTTTTTGTTGGAAACTAGATTTCGTGCACTTTCCAACCCAATTGGAATCACCTTCAAATTCGTCCGGAGCGTTGAGTTGTGGACGAAACAATCTGATGCTGCAGCAGAATCCGAGTCAAACTACAAGTCCAAAGGTGTTACATCACCTCCACTTGGGCCCATTGGCCTTGTACGACCTAGATTTAGTTTTGGGCTGCCTTGGGACGTCCTCCCACCTCCTTGGCCGCCACCCCTTGCTCCTATATAAGTAGATCCATCTAGTAGCGTTTCCTTGGGATTTGTTTAGTTAAAAGTTAGCCATTGCAACTTCGTGTACTTCGTTTGTGTCCAACGACCAGACCAAGACCGCTTCCGGATCCCCACCATTATCAATACTTCTTATATATTTGCAATATTCAGATTGCTTTATCATATTCTTGCTCGTTCTTCGATTGCTTGCAGGAATAGACCTTCGTGGTCAGGCTGACCGTGCTTCCAGCATTGTCAGTAACCTCAGGAGATTGGTTTAGCGATTGCTTAGGCGCAACGTCGTGCATGTTTGCAGTCGGATCGTCAAAGTCGTCTCCACCAAATCGATAGTTATCATCTCATCGAAAGATCGGGACCCTTGCCTCTATCAAGAAGTAGAAGGCATGAAAATATTGCAACTCAGTTTGCACATATAAGTGAAGCTCTTATTCATTTTAAAAGATTGACAATGTTCATCATTAAACCATCCCAACATTGGTGAATAAACCTTACTTGCATCAAATTTACATGCTACAACATGCTTAAATAAGCAAAAATGTAATAAGTCATTCAACACAGAATCATCACCAAGATTAGAGGTCATATCAAAATGATTAAACATTGGTTCTTTTGCATCAATAGTTAATTCAATGGGTGCACTCAAAATTGTTGGTATTTCAGTTGTTTGATCACATGGCAAAGTCAAACTATCAACGTAGTCCTCTAAAATAGGTGGTGTGATCAAAGTAGTGGGTAGCTCATCAGATGGTGCATTCAAATTGACAAGGCATTCATCATTCTCATGTAGAGATGGAAGATCAATACCTTTGTCATTACCTCTTATGATCAACTCAGATGATGTAGCCACTCTCGGGGGCGATGTGTCACATGGTGGAGGTGATGTAGTCCTGACAACAACGGATGTGGTTGTCATAGTATGCCTAGTAGTTGAAGGAACAATCATATCAACTCTTGGAATGTGCATCGTGCGCTTGTTCTCCTCGTGGCCAACACGTCGTTTTATTTCCTGTTCAGCTTTGCAAGCAAGATGAAACAAATGGTCCATAGGATAACACTCTTCATGAATTAGTATCTCTTGAATATCACGGTTTAATCCTCCCCAAAATCTATCCATAAAATCATCTTCACTTTCTTCTAAAGAGGAATGCAACAAGGTAGTTTGTAAATCATCATAATATTTTGTTACAGTTTTACTACCTTGTTTTAAGTGTTGCAACTTCTTAATCATGTCACGAGTATAATAAGCAGGGACGAAAGTATGTCGCATGGCAAGTTTCAAATCATTCCAAGTAGTAGGTATATAATCAGGGTGTAACCGACAATATTCACTCCACCAAACCAAAGCATAACCAGTGAAAGAACCAACCGCAACCTTAACCTTTTTATGTTCATCGAAATTATGGGAAGCAAATATATTTTTTATGTCGAACTCCCATTCAATATATAAAGCAGGTTTAAAACGGCCATTAAATGGTGGTATAGATACATTAACCTGATCATGTGCATTTGGATGTTTGTGCACCTCTCGTGACGGTTGTGGTATTTGCAAAGGTGGTGGCACGTCTCCCGCGATCGACAAAGCCCATGAATTGACTCTGGATCCTGTCATGATTAGTAGAACAAGAAACAGAACCCAAAAATAATGTTCCTATAACTACTAGGATGTGGTGGTAAAACGCTCACAGTAAAGCAAATATCAATGTCTTACAAGTTCTTACCATGCAACAGGCGGTGATCGGCAACCAGCGGTGTCAAGTAACTCCGAATATTGAGTAAAGCGATTGCCAGGGGAGCGTACGTATACACAGTGTAGAAATATGTGGAGCTGGGTTGGCTATATATGGTAGCAAAAGATTAGCAATAATCAATTCAAAGATGCAATGTTGAATAAACGCTCAACGACGGTACTGTGCTGGTCCTAGGCTAGACCGGACTAGAGACGCGAGCCTAGAACACTAATAAGGTCACGGCGTAGCACAACTAGCATCAATGAAGGGTACTAAGTAGCTCTTGACAGCAAGATATAAGTGAAGATCACAACGGCAGTGAAGATAATGATGAAAAACAACCGCCAAGCAGGATATACAACAACTCTCTCTCCAACTTTCCTCTTGAAAATTTTGAGACAATTTGCTGATAAATTCTTTCAAAGAATGCTACTAACTCAAGATTTCCAATGCAAAAAGAATCACTCAATTCCGAGTTGATATGAGGAGTCAAAGAATTCTAAAACTGGCCTGAAAAATTGGAACAAGCTGTGTTCACGAACTTCGGAGGGTAAAAAGACCTATTTAGAAGCCGATTTTGAGGTGTTAAATATTGAACTAGCTTCTGCAACTATTTAGATGCAGCTCGTCGCTATCTTCAATTTGAGTACTCACGGAGCCAAAACGGACTTCGTATGAGGAAGATACACCTGTTTTACCGAACAGTGCGCAAAACAGATTCCAATCCGAATTCAGGTACGAGATTGATTCTAGATAGATCCAATTATTTTTCTTCTCTCTTTTTTTTCTCACGCTTTTTTTTTCTTTTTCTTCTCCCTCTTTTTCTTTTTTTTCTTTCCTTTTGTCTCTCTTTTTTTTTATCTTCTTTTTCCCCCTCTTTCCAAGACAAACTAGATAAGATGCAGATTCGATCTGGCGAAGATGTGAGTGACCTCAACTATGATTATGACAATAAACAGTGCGTAGCACGTGGTGGAAATTGGTGGATGGGATGGTGGACAGCGGATGGGATAATGATGCAGCGGCTGCGTGACTAAGATGAACAGAACTCGAAACTCTAAAGGAACTAGACACTAAGACCAGCAACTCGACACGGCGATGCAACCGATAATTCAATAATGCAAACAATGAAAAGAAAATTGCAAAGGCTCAGTCTGGCTAGGACAAAGGATGAATAGATCTAACTTTTGTTTTTTGGCTTTTTCTTGGACAATAGGTAAGAAAATAAATCTAATCTAGGAAAAACTGGAAATTCTCACCGAGCAACCTGAAAACTAATACCACTTGATAGAGGCGGGGTGTCCCGATCTTTCGATGAGATGATAACAATCGATTTGCTGGAGACGACTTTGACGATCCGACTACAAACGTGCAACGACGTTGTGCCTTAGCAATCGCTAAACCAACACCGAGAGGTTATTGACCACGCCGGAGCACGATCAACCTGACCACAAAGGTCTATTCCTGCAAGCAATCGAAGAACAAGCAAGAATATGATAAAAGCAATCTGAATACCGCGAATATGTATGAAGTATTGATAATGGTGGGGATCCAAAAAGTGGTCTTGGTCTGGTCGTTGGACACAAACGAAGCACACAAAGTTGCAATGGCTAACTTTTAACTAAACAAATCCCAAGGAAAAGCTACTAGATGGATCTACTTATATAGGAGCAAGGGGTGGCGGCCAAGGAGGTGGGAGGACGTCCCAAGGCAGCCTAAAACTAAATCTAGGTCGTACAAGGCCAATGGGCCCAAGTGGAGGTGATGTAACACCTTTGGACTTGTAGTTTGACTCGGATTCTGCTGCAGCATCAGATTGTTTCGTCCACAACTCAACGCTCCGGACGAATTTGAAGGTGATTCCAATTGGGTTGGAAAGTGCACGAAATCTAGTTTCCAACAAAAAAAGAATCACCCAATTCGGAGTCCGTATGAAAAACTTGTGTGCGTTTTGAGTCAGGTGTATCTGTGCAGTCCGAATCTGAATCCAGAACGTGAGAGACTTGGACTCTATCTTCTCTTGGGCCAAAAGTGACGTGAGAGAACTTTTTGGACAGCAAATAAACATCTCTTTCTTCCTTATCTTCATATGTGGATTGTACAAATGTCCCATACACCTGCAATTAGACAAAACACAAAAGTGTGTGAAGTATTTTTGTTCTGGATAACATAAATAGATTATTGAATAGTTTGCACTAGAAATCACCTGACAAATATGCATATATGCAATATTTTTGGTCATATCCAAGGTAGTCATGTCCTCATCAGATATGCTCGAAGCCAATGACATCTAACTCAAGTTGCGTGACAAGCATGAAAATGTGGGAAAGAGCATTTGGTACTATGTTTTCTTTACCCTTGATGTACTTGATGACATAGGGAAAAGACTCAATAAATTCACTCCATTTAGCATGACGCTTGTTCAACTTAGTTTGTCCCTTAAGATACTTGAGAGTCTCATGATCGGTATGAATGATAAACTTATGGGGACGAAGGTAGTGTTCCCATTCATGCAAAACACGGACTAAAGCATATAGATCTTTGTCATAGATGGGATAATTGAGTTGCGCTCCAGAAAGTTTCTCACTAAAGTAAGCTACGGGGTGCTTCTCTTGCATTAACACACCTCCTATGCCATTACCACTAGCATCGCAATGAATTTCAAAAGGCTTGTCGAAGTTGGGTAAAGCAAGCACGGGAGCATGAGTAAGAAAATTCTTAAGCTCATTGAATGCGGTATCTTGGGATGGTTCCCAAACAAAAGGCGCATTCTTCTTGCTCAAAGCATGCAAAGGGGAAGCAATGGTGCTAAAATCCTTCACAAAGCGACGATAGAAACCCGCAAGGCCAAGAAAACTACGCACTTGATGCAAGTTGGTTGGTTGCGGCCAAGTCTTAATAGCATTAATCTTAAACTCATCACCATGAACACCCTTAGAAGAAACAACAAAACCCAAGAAAACGAGCTTATCAACACCAAAAAGGCATTTCTCCATATTAGCATAAAGTCGCTCTTTTCTAAGAGTTTGCAAAACAGTGCGGACATGGGTGACATGCTCTTTAATAGATTTGCTAAACACAAGAATGTCATCGAAGTAAACCACAACAAATATACCAATGTAAGGGCGAAATACATGATTCATAAGGCGCATAAAAGTGCCCGGTGCTTCCGAGAGACCCATAGGCATGACTAACCACTCATACAAACCAAACATGGTTTTGAAGGCAGTTTTCCATGCATCACCCTCTTGTATGCGGATTTCATAGTAACCACTTTTAAGATCAATTTTAGAAAATATAGTGGCACCGCTAAGCTCATCAAGCATATCATCTAGGCGTGGAATGGGATACCTATAGCGAACGGTGATAGCATTGATAGGTCTACAATCGGAGCACATGCGAAAACTACCATCACGTTTTGGCACAAGAATGACCGGAACGGCACAAGGGCTCAAACTTTCACGCGCATGTCCGTGGTCTATGAGATGCTTTACTTGCCTTTGTATTTCTTTTGTTTCGTCGGGGTTGACGCGGTAGGGAGCTTTGTTTGGAAGTGGCGCTCCGGGGATGAGGTCGATGCGGTGCTCAATACCTCGAAGTGGAGGTAGTCCCGGAGGTAGCTCATCGGGGAAAACATCTTGAAATTCCTGCAAAAGAGAAGACAACACTAGAGGAAGAGTGTGAGAGGTGTTAGTTTGTGGTGCATTGTCCTTGCACACGAGGATGTAGTGTAGGACACTAGATGGGTTCTCACACACTTCTCTCATCTCACGTTTGGTGGCAAATAGAACTAGGTTCTTGTTTTCGCTCATCGTGGAGGCACTCAATTTGGGCTTGTAGCGCTCACTCTCTTTTTGGTGGCTCACTCTCTCATTATTCTCTCCACGATGGGTGTTTTGCTTGTCGGTGATCACTTGACTTGGCGACATTGGACGGAGGACGTACTCCTTGTCATTCATCTTGAAGATGTAGTGGTTCGTTCGGCCGTTGTGGACGACTCCTCTATCGAATTGCCATGGCCGTCCAAGGAGAAGATGACAAACGGTCACTGGAACGACGTTGCACTCCAAGCTGTCTTTGTAGGCACCGATCTTGAAGGAGACTTGTACTCGGTGCTCGACTTGGATAGTGCCAGAATCACTAAGCCATTGCACTTGCGAGATTGTGACAACTCCCTCCATTGATGATGACCTTGACGGATCGTCCATTGATGCCAGCCTTGGTGTGGAATATGTGGCATCGTTGGTCTTCTTCTTGGTGATGTTGGAGAGTAAAGACTTTGGAGACAACAAGTGCGGGACTTGAGTCTTCATCACAAAAGACTTGTTCTTCTTCACTGTTCACTTGGCGGTGCATGGCGACGGGCTCAAGGGCTTCCATTTTGTCGTCGCTCATGGAGTCATAAGTGCCATCGTTGTTGAAGACCATGGTTCGCTTATTGGTGCACTCTTAGGACTTGTGGCCTCGGCCTCCGCAGGTGAAACACTTGAAGGAACTCGTCTTGATGGTCTCATCTGTTGGGGTAGATGATGATGAAGCTCTCGGCTTGAAGTTGCCCGTAGTAGGGTTGCTTGTAGTTGGCGAAGCTTTCTTGGAAGTCGACTTGTCGATGTTGGAAGTAGAAGGTCTTGTAGTCGGTGCTGGAGTCGTTGAAGCTTGGTTATTGGAGAAGCCGTAGGACTTGGATGAGAACTTGGCATACTTGAAATCATCTTGCACTTGGCGTTCCGCTTTGGTAGCTTGGTGCACTAGCTCGATGAGATTTGAGTATGGTTGGAAGTCGGCGATCTTCTTGATAGGATGATTGAGTCCATTCAAGAAATGTGCCATTGTTTGCTCATCATCTTCCGTGACATTGGCTCGTATCATGGCAATCTCCATCTCCTTGTAGTACTCTTCAACGCTCTTGGTTCCTTGCTTGAGTTGTTGGAGTTTCTTTGATGAGGACATCAATACAATTGTTACACCCACAGGCCCTGCTGCTATACATACTGGACCAATTACTAGAGCTCGCGCACGCCAACTAAATTACCAGGTACTTTCGTTTCTTGGTAATGATTCTAATGTTCATGAGAATATGATGCTGCCTAAATTGGATACATTTGTTTTGCTTACAAATAAAGGGCCTAGCTTGGAGAAGGATGAACATTGGAGCAAGAACAAGCATGGAGATGATGGCATGCGCGAGGGGAACAAGAACGGAGTTACAAGTGATGATTTCAGGACTTTGAAGCCACCATAATGGGCGCATGAAGCCTTGGACGAAATATACAAGATGCCACTTCATAAATTTCGTCCCGAGGTTATTATAGGTGCTGCGTCACCTTATTATTGGGCCAGGCCCATGTAATTTCGAAATACATAACTATAGGCTATTTTTAGAGTCCGTATGTGTGGGGAAACAAGAGATAGGGTTGATTTCGGACCCCTCCACCAAGGGCCACGAAATTCCCCCCCTCTTCCTCCATATATACAGCCCTTAGGGCATCGTTTAGACTTTGGGTTTTGTTTAGATTAAAAGTTCGCCATAGCTGCAACTTCCCGTACTTCGTTTGTGTTCAACGACCAGACAAAGGCGTCACAGAATGATAGAGGCAAAGGTGTCCCGTCTTTCGATGAGATGATGGATATCGCTTTGGTGGAAGTCGACTTTGACGATCCGACTACGAAGGTGCGAAGACGTCGCGCCTTAGCAATCGCAAAACCAACTCCGAGAGGTTATTGACCACGCCGGAGCACGATCAACCTGACCACGAGGGTCTGTTTCCTGCGAGCAAACGAAGAACAAGCAAGAAACTGAGATTGCAATCTGGATATTGCGAATATAAGATGAAAGCTTTATTGATCAAGGTGGGGTTCTGTGACGCCTTTGTCTGGTCGTTGAACACAAACGAAGTACGCGAAGTTGCAGCTATGGCGAACTTTTAATCTAAACAAAACCCAAAGTCTAAACGATGCCCTAAGGGCTGTATATATGGAGGAAGAGGGGGGAATTTCGTTGCCCTTGGTGGAGGGGTCCGAAATCAACCCTATCTCTTGTTTCCCCACACATACGGACTCTAAAAATAGCATATACTTATGTATTTCGAAATTACATGGGCCTGACCCAATAATAAGGTGACACAGCACCTAAAATAGCCTCGGGACGAAATTTATGAAGTGGCATCTTGTATATTTCGTCCAAGGCTTCATGCACCCATTATGGTGGCTTCAAAGTCCTGAAATCATCACTTGTAACTCTGTTCTTGTTCCCCTTGCGCATGCCATCATCTCCATGCTTGTTCTTGCTCCAATGTTCATCCTTCTCCAAGCTAGGCCCTTCATTTGTAAGCAAAACAAATGTATCCAATTTAGGCAGCATCATATTCTCATGAACATTAGAATCATTACCAAGAAACGAAAGTACCTGGTAATTTAGTTGGCGTGCACGAGCTCTAGTAATTGGTCCAGTATGTATAGCAGCAGGGGCTGTGGGTGTAACAATTGTATTGATGTCCTCATCATCCTCCCCTTCTTGGAATGAAGTCGTCCTCGACGGAAGTCCATCTTCCTCACCCAAATAAGGCTTCAAATCTGCAATGTTAAAAGTGGGACTAACCCCAAAATCTGCAGGCAGCTCAAGTTTATATGCATTATCATTTATTTTCTCTAACACCTTAAAGGGACCATCAGCACGTGGCATTAGCTTTGATTTGCGCAAATCAGGAAATCTATCCTTACGCAAATGTAACCAAACAAGATCTCCAGGTGCAAACACAACATGTTTTCTACCCTTATCTCCAGCAAGTTTATATTTAGCATTCATACGCTCAATGTTTTCTTAGTTAACTCATGCATTTTTAAAATCAATTCAGCACGTTGTTTAGCATCAAAATTAACCTTCTCCGAAGATGGAAGAGGCAACAAATCAATAGGTGCACGAGGTAGGAAACCATACACAACTTCAAAAGGGCACATCTTAGTAGTAGAATGCAATGAACGATTATAAGCAAATTCAATATGAGGCAAGCATTCCTCCCACATTTTCTTATTATTCTTCAAAACAGCCCTAAGCATAGTAGACAACGTTCTATTGACTACTTCAGTTTGTCCATCAGTTTGGGGGTGACAAGTAGTACTAAAAAGCAGTTTAGTCCCCAACTTAGCCCATAAACATCTCCAAAAGTGGCTAAGAAATTTAGTATCACGATCTGAAACAATAGTATTTGGCACACCATGCAAGCGAATAATTTCACGAAAGAACAAATCAGCAACATTAACAACATCATCACTTTTATGACATGGTATAAAGTGTGCCATTTTTGAGAATCTATCCACGACAGCAAATATGCTATCCCTCCCCTTCTTTGTTCGAGGTAAACCTAAAACAAAGTCCATAGATATATCCTCCCAAGGAACACTAGGTACAGGCAAAGGCATATATAAACCATGAGGATTGAGTCGTGACTTAGCTTTTTGACATGTAGTGCAGCGAGCAATAAAACGCTCAACATCCCGTCTCATCTTTGGCCAAAAGAAATGTGTAGCAAGTACGTCCTCCGTCTTCTTCACGCCAAAGTGTCCCATTAATCCTCCTCCATGCGCCTCCTGCAACAACAAAAGACGAACGGAGTTAGCTGGAATGCATAGCTTGTTAGCACGAAACACAAATCCATCGTTAACAACAAACTTGTTCCACATTCTTCCTTCTTTACAATTCTGCATTACATCTTTAAAATCAGCATCATGCACATATTGATCTTTGATGGTCTCCAAACCAAATATTTTGAAGTCAAGTTGTGAAAGCATAGTATAGCGACGAGACAATGCATCAGCAATAACATTTTCTTTTCCCTTCTTGTGTTTAATGACATAAGGGAAAGTCTCAATGAATTCAACCCATTTAGCATGTCTACGATTCAGTTTAGCTTGACTTTTAATATGTTTCAAAGATTCATGATCAGAATGTATAACAAATTCTTTGGGCCATAAATAATGTTGCCATGTTTCTAAAGTCCGAACAAGAGCATATAATTCTTTATAATAAGTAGAATAATTCAGGCTAGGCCCACTCAATTTTTCAGAAAAGTATGCAACAGGTTTGCCATCTTGTAATAACACACCTCCTAATCCAATTCCACTAGCATCACATTCAAGCTCAAAAGTCTTATTAAAATCAGGAAGTTGGAGTAAAGGAGCATGTGTCAACTTATCTTTCAATACCGTGAAGGCTTCTTCCTGTGCGGTACCCCAAAGAAAAGGCACATCTTTCTTTGTAAGCTCATTGAGAGGTGCAGCAATGGTGCTGAAATCTCTCACAAAACGCCTATAGAATCCAGCGAGGCCAAGAAAACTCCTCACTTGTGTGACCGTTTTGGGCTGCGGCCAACTCTCAATAGCTTCAATCTTGGCTTTATCAACTTCAATTCCTTGTGGAGTAACAACATAGCCAAGAAAAGATACTCGGTCGGTGCAAAAGGTGCACTTCCCAAGGTTACCAAACAAACGTGCATCACGTAGAGCAATAAAAACAGCACGTAAATGTTCCAAATGTTCCTCCAAAGATCTGTTATAAATCAATATGTCATCAAAGTAAACTACCACAAATCGTCCAATGAAAGCACGTAAAACTTCGTTCATTAATCTCATGAAAGTACTAGGTGCATTAGTTAACCCAAAAGGCATGACTAACCACTCATATAATCCAAACTTAGTTTTAAATGTTGTTTTCCATTCATCTCCCAATTTCATACGAATTTGATGGTAGCCACTACGCAAATCAACTTTGGAGAATATTGTAGAGCCACTCAATTCATCAAGCATATCATCTAGCCTAGGAATAGGATGACGATAACGAATAGTAATATTATTAATGCCTCTACAATCAACACACATACGTGATGTACCATCCTTTTTCGGCACTAGAATAATAGGAACAACACAAGGACTAAGGGATTCGCGTATATAACCTTTGTCGAGAAGCTCTTGTACTTGACGCATAATCTCCTTCGTCTCCTCTGGATTGGTACGGTATGGTGCACGGTTTGGCAGTGAAGCACCGGGAATTAAATCAATCTGATGCTCAATCCCTCGAATAGGCGGTAATCCCGGTGGCACGTCTTGTGGAAAAACGTCAGCGAACTCCTTCAAAATGTTAGTGACAGCAGGAGGCAAAGAGGAAGGCACGTCCTCGAATGAAAATAATGCCTCTTTGCACACAAAAGCATAGCAAACAGATTTGCTGAAATCTAGCTCATCAATATCAGATTTGGTGGCAAATAAACATGCACTTTTCAATTTAATTTCAGAAGCAACACTAGATCGTTTATTATTAGGCTTCATTTGTTGCTCAAATTCTTTTGCCACAATCTGATTTTCACTCTTATTCTTCTCCTGTTGTGCTTTATTAGCTCTATTAATATCATCTTTCAAAATAGAATCAGGAGTCATAGGAAGCAAAGTAATATTTTTATCCTTATGAACAAGAGTATAGTGATTGTTTCTACCATGGTGTACAGAATTTTTATCAAATTGCCATGGTCTACCAAGTAATAAGGAACATGCTTGCATAGGTACCACATCACAATCAACATAATCAGCATATGTAGAGATACTAAAATTCACACGAACAGTACGTGTTACCTTAACCTTGCCGTTGTTGTTGAACCATTGGATGTAGTAAGGATGTGGATGTGGTCTTGTGGTGAGAGAAAGCTTCTCCACCATCTCCATGCTAGCCAAGTTGTTGCAGCTCCCTCCATCTATTATGACGCGCACAGAACGTTCCTTCACAACTCCCTTGGTATGGAACAAATTGTGCCTCTGATTTTGCTCAGCTTGTGTGACCTGCACACTCAAAACACGTTGAGCAACTAAACATTCATACCTGTCAGCGTCTTCAGGAGCCATGTATTGCGTCTCATGATCAGAATCATCTCCACCATGTTCTTCACGTGTAATAAGAGCCAAAGTCTCCTCATCATAGTCACTAGCGGACTCATATCCACCATCCGCGGTAGCAATCATCACACGCGGAGATTTGCATTCTCTCGCATAATGACCTCCTCCCTTACAACGACGACAAATAATATCACTTGTGTGCCCTGTTGATGCCATGGAAGAAGAAGAACATTGTGCAGGCCCCGCAGGTGCGCTCTTGGCAGATAATAGTGGTTGTGCCTGTTTTCTTGTATCACGGCTGGAGGTGGCACCGGATGGAGGTGCTGGTGCAGTTGAAGTAGAAGATGCACGTGGTGTCCATGATGAAGGTCGGCCTGCAGAAAAGTTAGTTCGCCCCAATGCTTGTCGATCCTGCACTTCACGTTCAGCTTTACAAGCAAGATGGAATAAACGAGTGATATTAGTATACTCCTTATAGTCTAGAATGGTCTGAATCTCTCTATTTAATCCACCCAGAAAACGTGCAAGCATAGCTTCATTCTCCTCAACAATACCACATCTAATCATGCCAGTTTGTAATTCCTGATAATATTCTTCTACAGAATTTTTTCCTTGTCTTAAACGCTGCAATTTTTGAAGCAATTCACGTTGATAATATGGTGGAACCCAACGCGTACGCATAGCAGTTTTCAAAGCAGCCCAAGTAGTTGGAATAGGATATAATCTACAATGTTCAGACCACCATACACATGCAAAACTAGTGAAAGCACAAACAGCAGCAGCATCTCGTCTCTCCTCAGGATATTGTAAACATGTAAATCGTTGTTCAGTTTCTAACTCCCAAGTAAGATATATATCAGGAACATATCTACCCTCAAATGGTGGAATATTCAATTTCAGTTTAGGAATATGGACATCATCTCGTACCTGAGGTGGTGGTGCAGGCCTACCATTACGAATATATACCTGAGGTCGACCTGCTGGTGGTGGTGCTGGTGGCTGCTCGTAGATCTGATTTTGATCAACCTCATCCTCATAATCGCCCGCATACTCATCATCCTCCTGGGTACCAGCAACAGCAGTAGCAGGAGCCACAGAAGTATCAACAGCAGCACCAACAGTTTGGCCAAACGCAAGAGGAACACGGCTCGCTCGGCGAAGGTCTATTTCGCGACGTGGAGGTAGTCGTTGTTGTTGTTGTTGGAGAGGTGCGTTAGGTGCAGCGGGTGGTGGTGGTGGAAGACGCGCGAGCAATTCATTAAATCTGTTATCGAGCTTTGTTTCGAACGTCTTCTCAAGGCCAGTGATCTTCTCCATGGCCTCTTCAAAATTGTTCAGCACATCTTGCACCTGTTCTGTCATCATTTGCTGAAACTTATCATGAAGCTCCCTGTTCGATAAATTCTCCCAGTCAATCTCGTCGGCTTGTGATCCTGGCATGGTTAGCAGCAATAGAAACACACAAGAATATGATCCTACAGACTACGAACAAGTGGTGGTGGTGGGTGTCACAAATCCGTCAAGCAAAACTCAAATTCTTACCAGTTCTTACCCAGCAACAGGCGGTGATCGGCAACCGTTATAGTCAAAACTCTCAAAGCTTGGATAGAGCGATTACCAGGGAGAGTCAAACGCACGACGTAGATGTATGTGGAGCTGGGAAGGCTTATACTATGGTAGCAAAAAGGGTCAGCAATAATCAATTCAGAGATGCAAAGTTGAATAAACGCTCAACGACGGTACTGTGCTGGTCCTAGGCTAGACTGTGCTAGAGACGCGAGCCTAGAACACCAACAAAATCACGGCGCGGCACGTAAACAAGGGAAAAACACACTCTGAATATTTTTTTCGCTCTTTTTTTTCTTTTGCTTTTTTTTTGCGCTGCTTTTTTTTTGGCGAAAAATCACTATAATGGCGAGTGTCTCAAAACTCTTCCTAGCTCAAACTGACAGGATGGGCACGAAATTTTTCGACCATTTTTTTTTTCGACTGCCCGGACCCAAAAACTGGAAACGGGTCAAAAAAAACTTCCTATAATGGCACGTGTCTCAAAACACTCAGAAACACCTAAAAATAGGATAGCCAGAAATTTTTTCGAAAAATGCGTTTTCGAAAAATTTTGGGCCTAAACGGAGCGTGGCTACCCGACTCTTTTTTTTTCCGAAACCTACTCCGGCAAGGAAACACGAATCGGAATCTAGATGGATCCCGAAAACAAACCTAATAAGCAAGGAACTCGGATTGGTGGTGGATATATGGTGGTGGTATATGGCAGCGGTGGTGGTAGCGGTGGTAGTATATGGATATGGATCGGTGGTGGTATATGGGCACGGATTGGTGGTGGTATATGGATACGGATTCGGAGCGGCGGTGGTAGATGGCAGGGGCGATGATAATGGTGCCGCAGCGGCGTGACAACTTATGACCAGAACTCGAAACTCTAAAAGACTAGACTCTAAGACCAGCAACTAGACCGACGATGCAACCGCAAATTCAACAAAGCAAAACCCTAAAAAGATTATGCAAAGGCTCAGATTGGTTCGGATATGATGAACTAACCCTAATTTTTTTTGTGTGTGGCTTTTTCGTGGACTGTAGGTATGAAGAACAGACTCGATCTAAACTACGAAAAACTGTAAAATCTCACCGAGCAACCTGGAAATCTGATACCACTTGATAGAGGCAAAGGTGTCCCGTCTTTCGATGAGATGATGGATATCGCTTTGGTGGAAGTCGACTTTGACGATCCGACTACGAACGTGCGAAGACGTCGCGCCTTAGCAATCGCTAAACCAACTCCGAGAGGTTATTGACCACGCCGGAGCACGATCAACCTGACCACGAGGGTCTGTTTCCTGCGAGCAAACGAAGAACAAGCAAGAAACTGAGATTGCAATCTAGATATTGCGAATATAAGATGAAAGCTTTATTGATCAAGGTGGGGTTCTGTGACGCCTTTGTCTGGTCGTTGAACACAAACGAAGTACGCGAAGTTGCAGCTATGGCGAACTTTTAATCTAAACAAAACCCAAAGTCTAAACGATGCCCTAAGGGCTGTATATATGGAGGAAGAGGGGGGAATTTCGTGGCCCTTGGTGGAGGGGTCCGAAATCAACCCTATCTCTTGTTTCCCCACACATACGGACTCTAAAAATAGTATATACTTATGTATTTCGAAATTACATGGGCCTGGCCCAATAATAAGGTGACACAGCACCTAAAATAGCCTCGGGACGAAATTTATGAAGTGGCATCTTGTATATTTCGTCCAAGGCTTCATGCACCCATTATGGTGGCTTCAAAGTCCTGAAATCATCACTTGTAACTCCGTTCTCGTTCCCCTTGCGCATGCCATCATCTCCATGCTTGTTCTTGCTCCAATGTTCATCCTTCTCCAAGCTAGGCCCTTCATTTGTAAGCAAAACAAATGTATCCAATTTAGGCAGCATCATATTCTCATGAACATTAGAATCATTACCAAGAAACGAAAGTACCTGGTAATTTAGTTGGCGTGCACGAGCTCTAGTAATTGGTCCAGTATGTATAGCAGCAGGGGCTGTGGGTGTAACAATTGTATTGATGTCCTCATCACAGAACCCCACCTTGATCAATAAAGCTTTCATCTTATATTCGCAATATCCAGATTGCAATCTCAGTTTCTTGCTTGTTCTTCGTTTGCTCGCAGGAAACAGACCCTCGTGGTCAGGTTGATCATGCTCCGGCGTGGTCAATAACCTCTCGGAGTTGGTTTAGCGATTGCTAAGGCGCGACGTCCTCGCACGTTCGGAGTCGGATCGTCAAAGTCGACTTCCACCAAAGCGAAATCCATCATCTCATCGAAAGACGGGACACCTCCGCCTCTATCAAGTGGTATCAGATTTCCAGGTTGCTCGGTGAGATTTTACAGTTTTTCGTAGTTTAGATCGAGTCTGTTCTTCATACCTACAGTCCACGAAAAAGCCACAAAAAAAATTAGGGTTAGTTCATCATATCCGAACCAATCTGAGCCTTTGTATAATCTTTTTAGGATTTTGCTTTGTTGAATTTGCGGTTGCATCGTCGGTCTAGTTGCTGGTCTTAGAGTCTAGTCTTTTAGAGTTTCGAGTTCTTGTCATAAGTTGTCACGCCACCGCCGCACCATCATCATTGCCCCTGCCATCTACCACCACCGCTCCAAATCCGTGTCCATATACCACCACCGATCCATATCCATATACTACCACCGCTGCCATATGCCACCACCATATATCCACCACCAATCCGAGTTCCTTGCTTATTAGGTTTGTTTTCGAGATCCATCTATTTTCCGATTCGTGTTTCCTTGCCGGAGTAGGTTTCGGAAAAAAAAAGTCCAGAAACCGCGCTCCGTTTAGGCCCAAAAATTTTCGAAAACGCATTTTTCGAAAAAATTTCTGGCTATCCTATTTTTAGGTGTTTCTGAGTGTTTTGAGACAGGTGCCATTATAGGAAGTTTTTTTTGACCCGTTTCCAGTTTTTGGGTCCGGGCAGTCAAAAAAAAAATTGGTCGAAAAAATTTCGTGTCCATCCTGTCAGTTTGAGCTAGGAAGAGTTTTGAGACACTCGCCATTATAGTGATTTTTCGCAAAAAAAAAGCAGCGCAAAAAAAAAGAGCGCAAAAAAAAGAGCGATTTTTTTTTTCAGAGTGTGCTTTTCCCTTGTTTACGTGCCGCGCCGTGATTTTGTTGGTGTTCTAGGCTCGCGTCTCTAGCACAGTCTAGCCTAGGACCAGCACAGTACCGTCGTTGAGCGTTTATTCAACTTTGCATCTCTGAATTGATTATTGCTGACCCTTTTTTGCCACCATACTATAAGCCTTCCCAGCTCCACATACATCTACGTCGTGTGTTTGACTCTCCCTGGTAATCGCTCTATCCAAGCTTTGAGAGTTTTTGACTACAACGGTTGCCGATCACCGCCTGCTGCTGGGTAAGAACTGGTAAGAATTTGAGATTTGCTTGACGGATTTGTGATACACCACCACCACTTCTTAGTAGTCTGTAGGATCATATTCTTGTGCGTTTCTATTGCTGCTAACCATGCCAGGATCACAAGTCGACGAGATTGACTGGGAGAACTTATCGAACAAGGAGCTTCATGATAAGTTTCAGCAAATGATGACTGAACAGGTGCAAGATGTGTTGAACAATTTTGAAGAGGCCATGGAGAAGATTACTGGCCTTGAGAAGACGTTCGAAGCAAAGCTCGATAACAGATTTAATGAACTGCTTGCGCGTCTTCCACCACCGGCTGCACCTGTCGCACCTCTGCAACAACAACAACTACGCCCCCTTCCGAATCAGTATGGACGAGCACAGCGTGTTCCTATTGAGCCAGGACCAAATTCTGGTGCCGCTGCTACTGCTCTTGGTGCTTCTTTGGCTCCTGCTACTGCTGCTGCTGGTACCCAGGAGGATGATGATTATGTGGGAGATTATGAGGATGAGGTTGATCAAAATCTGAACTACGTGCAGCCACCAGCAACACCACCACCAGGTCGACCTCAGGTATATATTCGTAATGGTAGGCCTGCACCACCACCTCAGGTACGAGATGATGTCCATATTCCTAAACTGAAATTGAATATTCCACCATTTGAGGGTAGATATGTTCCTGATATATATCTTACTTGGGAGTTAGAAACTGAACAACGATTTACATGTTTACAATATCCTGAGGAGAGACGAGTTGCTGCTGCTGTTTGTGCTTTCACTAGTTTTGCATGTGTATGGTGGTCTGAACATTGTAGATTATATCCTATTCCAACTACTTGGGCTGCTTTGAAAACTGCTATGCGTACGCGTTGGGTTCCACCATATTATCAACGTGAATTGCTTCAAAAATTGCAGCGTTTAAGACAAGGGAAAAATTCTATAGAAGAATATTATCAGGAATTACAAACTGGCATGATTAGATGTGGTATTGTTGAGGAGAATGAAGCTATGCTTGCACGTTTTCTGGGTGGATTAAATAGAGAGATTCAGACCATTCTAGACTATAAGGAGTATACTAATATCACTCGTTTTTTCCATCTTGCTTGTAAAGCTGAACGTGAAGTGCAGGATCGACAAGCATTGGGGCGAACTAACTTTTCTGCAGGCCGACCTTCATCATGGACACCGCGTGCATCTTCTACTTCAACTGCACCAGCACCTCAATTAGGTGCCTCCTCCAGTCGTGATACAAGAAAACAGAAACAACCACCATTATCTCCCAAGAGCGCACCTGCTGGGCCTGCACGGAGTTCTTCTTCTTCCATGGCATCAACAGGGCACACAAGTGATATTATTTGTCGTCGTTGTAAGGGAGGAGGTCATTATGCGAGAGAATGCAAATCTTCGCGTGTGATGATTGCTACCGCGGATGGTGGATATGAGTCCGCTAGTGACTATGATGAGGAGACTTTGGCTCTTATTACACGTGAAGAACATGGTGGAGATGATTCTGATCATGAGACGCAATACATGGCTCCTGAAGACGCTGACAGGTATGAATGTTTAGTTGCTCAACGTGTTTTGAGTGTGCAGGTCACACAAGCTGAGCAAAATCAGAGGCACAATTTGTTCCATACCAAGGGAGTTGTGAAGGAACGTTTTGTGCGCGTCATCATAGACGGAGGTAGTTGCAACAACTTGGCTAGCATGGAGATGGTGGAGAAGCTTTCTCTCACCACAAGACCACATCCACATCCTTACTACATCCAATGGTTCAACAACAGCAGCAAGGTTAAGGTAACACGTACTGTTCGTGTGCATTTTAGTATCTCTACATATGCTGATTATGTTGATTGTGATGTGGTACCTATGCAAGCATGTTCCTTATTACTTGGTAGACCATGGCAATTTGATAAAAATTCTGTACACCATGGTAGAAACAATCACTATACTCTTGTTCATAAGGATAAAAATATTACTTTGCTTCCTATGACTCCTGATTCCATTTTGAAAGATGATATTAATAGAGCTAATAAAGCAAAATAGGAGAAGAATAAGAGTGAAAATCAGATTGTGGCAAAAGAATTTGAGCAACAAATGAAGCCTAATAATAAACCATCTAGTGTTGCTTCTGAAATTAAATTGAAAAGTGCATGTTTATTTGCCACCAAATCTGATATTGATGAGCTAGATTTCAGCAAATCTGTTTGTTATGCTTTTGTGTGCAAAGAGGCATTATTTTCATTCGAGGACGTGCCTTCCTCTTTGCCTCCTGCTGTCACTAACATTTTGCAGGAGTTCGCTGACGTTTTTCCACAAGACGTGCCACCGGGATTACCGCCTATTCGAGGGATTGAGCATCAGATTGACTTAATTCCCGGTGCTTCACTGCCAAACCGTGCACCATACCGTACCAATCCAAAGGAGACGAAGGAGATTATGCGTCAAGTACAAGAGCTTCTCGACAAAGGTTATATACGCGAATCCCTTAGTCCTTGTGCTGTTCCTATTATTCTAGTGCCGAAAAAGGATGGTACATCACGTATGTGTGTTGATTGTAGAGGCATTAATAATATTACTATTCGTTATCGCCATCCTATTCCTAGGCTAGATGATATGCTTGATGAATTGAGTGGCTCTACAATATTCTCCAAAGTTGATTTGCGTAGTGGCTACCATCAAATTCGTATGAAATTGGGAGATGAATGGAAAACAGCATTTAAAACTAAGTTTGGATTATATGAGTGGTTAGTCATGCCTTTTGGGTTAACTAATGCACCTAGTACTTTCATGAGATTAATGAACGAAGTTTTACGTGCTTTCATTGGACGATTTGTGGTAGTTTACTTTGATGACATATTGATTTATAGCAGATCTTTGGAAGAACATTTGGAACATTTACGTGCTGTTTTTATTGCTTTACGTGATGCATGTTTGTTTGGTAACCTTGGGAAGTGCACCTTTTGCACCGACCGAGTATCTTTTCTTGGCTATGTTGTTACTCCACAGGGAATTGAAGTTGATAAAACCAAGATTGAAGCTATTGAGAGTTGGCCGCAGCCCAAAACGGTCACACACGTGAGGAGTTTTCTTGGCCTCGCTGGATTCTATAGGCGTTTTGTGAGAGATTTCAGCACCATTGCTGCACCTCTCAATGAGCTTACAAAGAAAGATGTGCCTTTTCTTTGGGGTACCGCACAGGAAGAAGCCTTCTCGGTATTGAAAGATAAGTTGACACATGCTCCTTTACTCCAACTTCCTGATTTTAATAAGACTTTTGAGCTTGAATGTGATGCTAGTGGAATTGGATTAGGAGGTGTGTTATTAAAGATGGCAAACCTGTTGCATACTTTTCTGAAAAATTGAGTGGGCCTAGTCTGAATTATTCTACTTATGATAAAGAATTATATGCTCTTGTTCGGACTTTAGAAACATGGCAACATTATTTATGACCCAAAGAATTTGTTATACATTCTGATCATGAATCTTTGAAACATATTAAAAGTCAAGCTAAACTGAATCGTAGACATGCTAAATGGGTTGAATTCATTGAGACTTTCCCTTATGTCATTAAACACAAGAAGGGAAAAGAAAATGTTATTGTTGATGCATTGTCTCGTCGCTATACTATGCTTTCACAACTTGACTTCAAAATATTTGGTTTGGAGACCATCAAAGATCAATATATGCATGATGCTGATTTTAAAGATGTAATGCAGAATTGCAAAGAAGGAAGAATGTGGAACAAGTTTGTCGTTAACGATGGATTTGTGTTTCGTGCTAATAAGCTATGCATTCCAGCTAGCTCCGTTCGTCTTTTGTTGTTGCAGGAGGCGCATGGAGGAGGACTAATGGGACACTTTGGCGTGAAGAAGACGGAGGACGTACTTGCTACACATTTCTTTTGGCCAAAGATGAGACGGGATGTTGAGCGTTTTATTGCTCGCTGCACTACATGTCAAAAAGCTAAGTCACGACTCAATCCTCATGGTTTATATATGCCTTTGCCTGTACCTAGTGTTCCTTGGGAGGATATATCTATGGACTTTGTTTTAGGTTTACCTCGAACAAAGAAGGGGAGGGATAGCATATTTGTTGTCGTGGATAGATTCTCGAAAATGGCACACTTTATACCATGTCATAAAAGCGATGATGCTGTTAATGTTGCTGATTTGTTCTTTCGTGAAATTATTCGCTTGCATGGTGTGCCAAATACTATTGTTTCAGATCGTGATACTAAATTTCTTAGCCACTTTTGGAGATGTTTATGGGCTAAGTTGGGGACTAAACTGCTTTTTAGTACTACTTGTCACCCCCAAGCTGATGGCCAAACTGAAGTAGTCAATAGAACATTGTCTACTATGCTTAGGGATGTTTTGAAGAGTAATAAGAAAATGTGGGAGGAATGCTTGCCTCATATTGAATTTTCTTATAATCGTTCATTACATTCTACTACTAAGATGTGCCCTTTTGAAGTTGTGTATGGTTTCCTACCTCGTGCACCTATTGATTTGTTGCCTCTTCCATCTTCGGAGAAGGTTAATTTTGATGCTAAACAACGTGCTGAATTGATTTTAAAAATGCATGAGTTAACTAAGGAAAACATTGAGCGTATGAATGCCAAATATAAACTTGCTGGAGATAAGGGTAGAAAACATGTTGTGTTTGCACCTGGAGATCTTGTTTGGTTACATTTGCGTAAGGATAGATTTCCTGATTTGCGCAAATCAAAGCTCATGCCACGGGCTGATGGTCCCTTTAAGGTGTTAGAGAAAATAAATGATAATGCATATAAACTTGAGCTGCCTGCAGATTTTGGGGTTAGTCCCACTTTTAACATTGCAGATTTGAAGCCTTATTTGGTTGAGGGAGATGAACTTCCGTCGAGGACGACTTCATTTCAAGAAGGGGAGGATGATGAGGACATCAATACAATTGTTACACCCACAGGCCCTGCTGCTATACATACTGGACCAATTACTAGAGCTCGCGCACGCCAACTAAATTACCAGGTACTTTCGTTTCTTGGTAATGATTCTAATGTTCATGAGAATATGATGCTGCCTAAATTGGATACATTTGTTTTGCTTACAAATAAAGGGCCTAGCTTGGAGAAGGATGAACATTGGAGCAAGAACAAGCATGGAGATGATGGCATGCGCAAGGGGAACAAGAACGGAGTTACAAGTGATGATTTCAGGACTTTGAAGCCACCATAATGGGCGCATGAAGCCTTGGACGAAATATACAAGATGCCACTTCATAAATTTCGTCCCGAGGTTATTATAGGTGCTGCGTCACCTTATTATTGGGCCAGGCCCATGTAATTTCGAAATACATAACTATAGGCTATTTTTAGAGTCCGTATGTGTGGGGAAACAAGAGATAGGGTTGATTTCGGACCCCTCCACCAAGGGCCACGAAATTCCCCCCCTCTTCCTCCATATATACAGCCCTTAGGGCATCGTTTAGACTTTGGGTTTTGTTTAGATTAAAAGTTCGCCATAGCTGCAACTTCGCGTACTTCGTTTCTGTTCAACGACCAGACAAAGGCGTCACAGAACCCCACCTTGATCAATAAAGCTTTCATCTTATATTCGCAATATCCAGATTGCAATCTCAGTTTCTTGCTTGTTCTTCGTTTGCTCGCAGGAAACAGACCCTCGTGGTCAGGTTGATCGTGCTCCGGCGTGGTGAATAACCTCTCGGAGTTGGTTTAGCGATTGCTAAGGCGCGACGTCCTCGCACGTTCGTAGTCGGATCGTCAAAGTCGACTGCCACCAAAGCGATATCCATCATCTCATCGAAAGACGGGACACCTTTGCCTCTATCATTCTTGAAGAGATCGCGGTTGTAGTAGGTAGGTAGGAAGCGTGCTCTCATGACATCCTTCATTTGCGCCCAAGTAGTGATGGGTGGTTCACCTCTTGCTTCTCGGCGCTCAATGACTTGTTCCCACCAAATGAGCACATAGCCTTGGAACTCAAGGGATGCCATTGCGATCTTCTTCTCTTCGTCATAATTGTGCAAACGGAAAATCTTGTCAACTTTCAATGCCCATGAAAGGTACTCTTCGGGATCGTTGCTTCCGTTGAACTTGGGCATGGTGAGCTTGAGCTTGCCGTAGCGTTGCTCTTCATTGTGTTGGGGTCGGGGATGATGACGCCCATGTTGTATATGATTGTTTAACTCGTGGTTCTCTTGGCGCGGAGGGTTATTATCCCCATGTTGCTCTTGTCGTGGTGGATTTCCATTGTCTTCATGCTCTCGATGAACTTGATGGTGTTAGCGAGCTTGTGGAGGATCTTCGCGAGCTCGAAGAGGACATTGACGATGCACGCGAGCGTGAAATCTTTGTTCTTGAATTTTTTCGCAATGTGCTTCTTCTTGTTCATGGGCTTGTTGGCTTCGGTCGGCAATGGCTCGACTCGAATCGTATAGAGCTTGTTGCATCGCAAGTGCTTGAGCGTCACGGAGTTGTTGTGCTTGACGTTGTGCCTCGGCATTTTGGGCATTTTGGTGTAGACGCGCTCGCTCTTCCTCTTCATGTTGGCGTTGACGTTGCCATTCTCGTGCAAGCGTAAAGGCTTCTTGAGTTTGACATTGTCGGCGCTCTTGAGAGTCGGTGTCTCTTAGGGGATTGAGGCTTGCTTGACGGTCGGTGCACGCAGCTCGACGAAGAGTGTTTGATGTCAGAGTACTTGAGCCGGAGAGGGTGAAGTCGGAGTGGCGGCTTGAACGGCTCCTTCTTGAAGTGGAAGATGAGCTGTTGAGCAACAAAGCACGAATTTCGTCCATCCTTGCGTCATTCTCTTGCTTGTGATCGTCGAGCTTGTGGTCGAAGTAGTCCCTTGTACGTTGCTCAGAAAGTCGCAAGTCGGCGGCAAGGTTGTCGATGCGTTCATGATAGAGGCGGGGTGTCCCGATCTTTCGATGAGATGATAACTATCGATTTGGTGGAGACGACTTTGACGATCCGACTACAAACGTGCAACGACGTTGTGCCTTAGCAATCGCTAAACCAACTCCGAGAGGTTATTGACCACACCGGAGCACGATCAACCTGACCACGAAGGTCTATTCCTGCAAGCAATCGAAGAACGAGCAAGAATATGATAAAAGCAATCTGAATATCGCGAATAAGTATGAAGTATTGATAATGGTGGGGATCCGAAAAGTGGTCTTGGTCTGGTCGTTGGACACAAACGAAGCACACGAAGTTGCAATGGCTAACTTTTAACTAAACAAATCCCAAAGTCTAAACGATGCCCTAAGGGCTGTATATATGGAGGAAGAGGGGGAATTTCGTGGCCCTTGGTGGAGGGGTCCGAAATCAACCCTATCTCTTGTTTCCCCAAACATACGGACTCTAAAAATAGCCTATACTTATGTATTTCGAAATTACATGGGCCTGGCCCAATAATAAGGTGACGCAGCACCTAAAATAGCCTCGGGACAAAATTTATGAAGTGGCATCTTGTATATTTCGTCCAAGGCTTCATGCACCCATTATGGTGGCTTCAAAGTCCTGAAATCATCACTTGTAACTCCGTTCTTGTTCCCCTTGCGCATGCCATCATCTCCAAGCTTGTTCTTGCTCCAATGTTCATCCTTCTCCAAGCTAGGCCCTTCATTTGTAAGCAAAACAAATGTATCCAATTTAGGCAGCATCATATTCTCATGAACATTAGAATCATTACCAAGAAACGAAAGTACCTGGTAATTTAGTTGGCATGCACGAGCTCTAGTAATTGGTCCAGTATGTATAGCAGCAGGGGCTGTGGGTGTAACAATTGTATTGATGTCCTCATCATCCTCCCCTTCTTGAAATGAAGTCGTCCTCGACGGAAGTTCATCTTCCTCACCCAAATAAGGCTTCAAATCTGCAATGTTAAAAGTGGGACTAACCCCAAAATCTGCAGGCAGCTCAAGTTTATATGCATTATCATTTATTTTCTGTAACACCTTAAAGGGACCATCAGCACGTGGCATTAGCTTTGATTTGCGCAAATCAGGAAATCTATCCTTACGCAAATGTTACCAAACAAGATCTCCAGGTGCAAACACAACATGTTTTCTACCCTTATCTCCAGCAAGTTTATATTTAGCATTCATACGCTCAATGTTTTCCTTAGTTAACTCATGCATTTTTAAAAATCAATTCAGCACGTTGTTTAGCATCAAAATTAACCTTCTCCGAAGATGGAAGATGATGAGGACATGACTACCTTGGATATGACCAAAAATATTGCATATATGCATATTTGTCAGGTGATTTCTAGTGCAAACTATTCAATAATCTATTTATGTTATTCAGAACAAAAATACTTCACACACTTTTGTGTTTTGTCTAATTGCAGGTGTATGGGACATTTGTACAATCCACATATGGAGATAAGGAAGAAAGAGATGTTTATTTGCTGTCTAAAAAGTTCTCTCACGTCACTTTTGGCTCAAGAGAAGATAGAGTCCAAGTCTCTCACATTCTGGATTCAGATTCGGACTGCACAGACATACCTGACTCAAAACGCACACAAGTTTTTCATACGGACTCCAAATTGGGTGATTCTTTTTTTGTTGGAAACTAGATTTCATGCACTTTCCAACCCAATTGGAATCACCTTCAAATTCGTCCGGAGCGTTGAGTTGTGGACGAAACAATCTGATGCTGCAGCAGAATCCGAGTCAAACTACAAGTCCAAAGGTGTTACATCACCTCCACTTGGGCCCATTGGCCTTGTACGACCTAGATTTAGTTTTAGGCTGCCTTGGGACGTCCTCCCACCTCCTTGGCCGCCATCCCTTGCTCCTATATAAGTAGATCCATCTAGTAGCTTTTCCTTGGGATTTGTTTAGTTAAAAGTTAGCCATTGCAACTTCGTGTACTTCGTTTGTGTCCAACGACCAGACCAAGACCGCTTCCGGATCCCCACCATTATCAATACTTCATATATATTTGCAATATTCAGATTGCTTTATCACATTCTTGCTCGTTCTTCGATTGCTTGCAGGAATAGACCTTCGTGGTCAGGCTGACCGTGCTTCCAGCATCGTCAGTAACCTCAGGAGATTGGTTTAGCGATTGCTAAGGCGCAACGTTGTGCACGTTTGTAGTCGGATTGTCAAAGTCGTCTCCACCAAATCGATAGTTATCATCTCATCGAAAGATCGGGACACCCCGCCTCTATCAAGTGGTATCAGTTTTCAGGTTGCTCGGTGAGAATTTCCAGTTTTCCTAGATTAGATTTATTTTCTTACCTATTGTCCAAGAAAAAGCCACAAAAAAGAGTTACATCTATTCATCCTTGGTCCAAGCCAGTCTGAGCCTTTGCAATTTTCTTTTCATTGATTGCATAGTTGAATTATCGATTGCATCGTCGTGTCGAGTTGCTGGTCTTTGTGTCTAGTTCGTTTAGAGTTTCGAGTTCTGTTCACATTAGTCACGCCACCGCTGCATCATTATCTCTTCCGCTGTCCACCACCCATCCATCAATTTCCACCACGTGCTACCCACCATTCATTGTCATAATAATAGTTGAGATCGTTCACATCTTCACTTGATCCAATTTGCATCTTATCTAGTTTGTTTTGGAAAGAGGGAGAAATAAAGAGAGAGAAAAAAACGAGAGAAAAAAAAGGAAAAAAAAAGTCAGAGAAAAAAAAAGGAGAGAAAAAAAAGTGTGAGGAAAAAAAAGACAGAAGAAAAAAAAACAAAAAAATCGGCACAAACTTTTTCAGAGGAAAGTTGGAGACAAAGTTGTTGATATATCCTGCTTGGCTGTTGTTTCACCTCATTATCTTCACTGCTGTTGTGATCTTCACTTATATCTTGCTGTCAAGAGCTACTTAGTATCCTTCATTGATGCTAGTTGTGCTACGCCGTGACCTCATTAGTGTTCTAGGCTCGCGTCTCTAGTCCGGTCTAGCCTAGGACCAGCACAGTACCGTCGTTGACCGTTTATTCAACATTGCATCTTTGAATTGATTATTGCTAATCTTTTGCTACCATATATAGCCAACCCGGCTCCACATATTTCTACACCGTGTATACATACGCTTCCCTGGCAATCGCTTTACTCAATATTCGGAGTTACTTGACACCGCTGGTTGCCGATCACCGCCTGCTGCATGGTAAGAACTTGTAAGACATTGATATTTGCTTTACTGTGAGCGTTTTACCACCACATCCTAGTAGTTATAGGAACATTATTTTTGGGTTTTGTTCTTGTTCTACTAATCATGATAGGATCCAGAGTCAATTCATGGGCTTTGTCGATCGCGGGAGACGTGCCACCACCTTTGCAAATACCACAACCGTCACGAGAGGTGCACAAACATCCAAATGCACATGATCAGGTTAATGTATCTATACCACCATTTAATGGCCGTTTTAAACCTGCTTTATATATTGAATGGGAGTTTGACATAAAAAATATATTTGCTTCCCATAATTTCGATGAACATAAAAAGGTTAAGGTTGCGGTTGGTTCTTTCACTGGTTATGCTTTGGTTTGGTGGAGTGAATATTGTCGGTTACACCCTGATTATATACCTACTACTTGGGATGATTTGAAACTTGCCATGCGACATACTTTCGTCCCTGCTTATTATACTCGTGACATGATTAACAAGTTGCAACACTTAAAACAAGGTAGTGAAACTGTAACAAAATATTATGATGATTTACAAACTACCTTGTTGCATTCCTCTTTAGAAGAAAGTGAAGATGATTTTATGGATAGATTTTGGGGAGGATTAAACCGTGATATTCAAGAGATACTAATTCATGAAGAGTGTTATCCTATGGACCATTTGTTTCATCTTGCTTGCAAAGCTGAACAGGAAATAAAACGACGTGTTGGCCACGAGGAGAACAAGCGCACGGTGCACATTCCAAGAGTTGATATGATTGTTCCTTCAATTACTAGGCATACTATGACAACCACATCCGTTGTTGTCAGGACTACATCACCTCCACCATGTGTGATAGAGGCGGGGTGTCCCGATCTTTCGATGAGATGATAACTATCGATTTGGTGGAGACGACTTTGACGATCCGACTACAAACGTGCAACGACGTTGTGCCTTAGCAATCGCTAAACCAACTCCGAGAGGTTATTGACCACGCCGGAGCACGATCAACCTGACCACGAAGGTCTATTCCTGCAAGCAATCGAAGAACAAGCAAGAATATGATAAAAGCAATCTGAATATCGCGAATATGTATGAGGTATTGATAATGGTGGGGATCCGAAAAGTGGTCTTGGTCTGGTCGTTGGACACAAACGAAGCACACGAAGTTGCAATGGCTAACTTTTAACTAAACAAATCCCAAGGAAAAGCTACTAGATGGATCTACTTATATAGGAGCAAGGGGTGGCGGCCAAGGAGGTGGGAGGACGTCCCAAGGCAGCCTAAAACTAAATCTAGGTCGTACAAGGCCAATGGGCCCAAGTGGAGGTGATGTAACACCTTTGGACTTGTAGTTTGACTCGGATTCTGCTGCAGCATCAGATTGTTTCGTCCACGACTCAACGCCCCGGACGAATTTGAAGGTGATTCCAATTGGGTTGGAAAGTGCACGAAATCTAGTTTCCAAAAAAAAAAGAATCACCCAATTCGGAGTCCGTATGAAAAACTTGTGTGCGTTTTGAGTCAGGTGTGTCTGTGCAGTCCGAATCTGAATCCAGAACATGAGAGACTTGGACTCTATCTTCTCTTGGGCCAAAAGTGACGTGAGAGAACTTTTTGGACAGCAAATAAACATCTCTTTCTTCCTTATCTTCATATGTGGATTGTACAAATGTCCCAAACACCTGCAATTAGACAAAACACAAAAGTGTGTGAAGTATTTTTGTTCTGGATAACATAAATAGATTATTGAATAGTTTGCACTAGAAATCACCTGACAAATATGCATATATGCAATATTTTTGGTCATATCCAAGGTAGTCATGTCCTCATCATCCTCCCCTTCTTGAAAATAAAGCCGTCCTCGGCGTTGCTTAATCTGAAATGTGGCTAACAAAAGAGACAAGGTGTACATGTTGTATATGTATATGTCATCCATTTTTACTTCCCTTGATTTTTGCATATATGACACATGAATAGATGAGTAACTTGCATAGTTCATAAAATCTAAAGCCAAAAAATTAGCACAAGAAGTAGTAGGCATGAAAATATTGCAACTCAGTTTGCACATATAAGTGAAGCTCTTATTCATTTCAAAAGATTGACAATGTTCATCATTAAACCATCCCAACATTGGTGAATAAACCTTACTTGCATCAAATTTACATGCTACAACATGCTTAAATAAGCAAACATGCAATAAGTCATTCAACACAGAATCATCACCAAGATTAGAGGTCATATCAAAATGATTAAACATTGGTTCTTTTGCATCAATAGTTAATTCAATGGGTGCACTCAAAATTGTTGGTATTTCAGTTGTTTGATCACATGGCAAAGTCAAATTATCAACGTAGTCCTCTAAAATAGGTGGTGTGATCAAAGTAGTGGGTAGCTTATCAGATGGTGCATTCAAATTGACAAGGCATTCATCATTCTCATGTAGAGATGGAAGATCAGTACCTTTGTCATTACCTCTTATGATCAACTCAGATGATGTAGCCACTCTCGGGGGCGATGTGTCACATGGTGGAGGTGATGTAGTCCTGACAACAACGGATGTGGTTGTCATAGTATGCCTAGTAGTTGAAGGAACAATCATATCAACTCTTGGAATGTGCACCGTGCGCTTGTTCTCCTCGTGGCCAACACGTCGTTTTATTTCCTGTTCAGCTTTGCAAGCAAGATGAAACAAATGGTCCATAGGATAACACTCTTCATGAATTAGTATCTCTTGAATATCACAGTTTAATCCTCTCCAAAATCTATCCATAAAATCATCTTCACTTTCTTCTAAAGAGGAATGCAACAAGGTAGTTTGTAAATCATCATAATATTTTGTTACAGTTTCACTACCTTGTTTTAAGTGTTGCAACTTCTTAATCATGTCACGAGTATAATAAGCAGGGACGAAAGTATGTCGCATGGCAAGTTTCAAATCATCCCAAGTAGTAGGTATATAATCAGGGTGTAACCGACAATATTCACTCCACCAAACCAAAGCATAACCAGTGAAAGAACCAACCGCAACCTTAACCTTTTTATGTTCATCGAAATTATGGGAAGCAAATATATTTTTTATGTCGAACTCCCATTCAATATATAAAGCAGGTTTAAAACGGCCATTAAATGGTGGTATAGATACATTAACCTGATCATGTGCATTTGGATGTTTGTGCACCTCTCGTGACGGTTGTGGTATTTGCAAAGGTGGTGGCACGTCTGCCGCGATCGACAAAGCCCATGAATTGACTCTGGATCCTGTCATGATTAGTAGAACAAGAAACAAAACCCAAAAATAATGTTCCTATAACTACTAGGATGTGGTGGTAAAACGCTCACAGTAAAGCAAATATCCATATCTTAAAAGTCTAAACGACCTAGACACTAAGACCAGCAACTCGACACGACGATGCAACCGATAATTCAACTATGCAAGCAATGAAAAGAAAATTACAAAGGCTCAGACTGGCTTGGACAAAGGATGAATAGATCTAACTCTTTTTTGTGGATTTTTCTTGGACAATAGGTAAGAAAATAAATCTAATCTAGGAAAAACTGGAAATTCTCACCGAGCAACCTAAAAACTGATACCACTTGATAGAGGCGAGGGTGTCCCGATCTTTCGATGAGATGATAACTATCGATTTGGTGGAGACGACTTTGACGATCCGACTACAAACGTGCACGACGTTGCGCCTTAGCAATCGCTAAACCAATCTCCTGAGGTTACTGACGATGCCGGAAGCACGGTCAGCCTGACCACGAAGGTCTATTCCTGCAAGCAATCGAAGAACGAGCAAGAATATGATAAAGCAATCTGAATATTGCAAATATATATGAGGTATTGATAATGGTGGGGATCCGTAAGCGGTCTTGGTCTGGTCGTTGGACACAAACGAAGTACACGAAGTTGCAATGGCTAACTTTTAACTAAACAAATCCCAAGGAAAAGCTACTAGATGGATCTACTTATATAGGAGCAAGGGGTGGCGGCCAAGGAGCTGGGAGGACGTCCCAAGGCAGCCTAAAACTAAATCTAGGTCGTACAAGGCCAATGGGCCCAAGTGGAGGTGATGTAACACCTTTGGACTTGTAGTTTGACTCGGATTCTGCTGCAGCATCAGATTGTTTCGTCCACAACTCAACGCTCCGGACGAATTTGAAGGTGATTCCAATTGGGTTGGAAAGTGCACGAAATCTAGTTTCCAACAAAAAAAGAATCACCCAATTTGGAGTCCGTATGAAAAACTTGTGTGCGTTTTGAGTCAGGTATGTCTGTGCAGTCCGAATCTGAATCCAGAACGTGAGAGACTTGGACTCTATCTTCTCTTGAGCCAAAAGTGACGTGAGAGAACTTTTTAGACAGCAAATAAACATCTCTTTCTTCCTTATCTTCATATGTGGATTGTACAAATGTCCCATACACCTGCAATTAGACAAAACACAAAAGTGTGTGAAGTATTTTTGTTCTGAATAACATAAATAGATTATTGAATAGTTTGCACTAGAAATCACCTGAAAAATATGCATATATGCAATATTTTTGGTCATATCCAAGGTAGTCATGTCCTCATCAGAAGAGGCAACAGATCAATAGGTGCACGAGGTAGGAAACCATACACAACTTCAAAAGGGCACATCTTAGTAGTAGAATGCAATGAACGATTATAAGCAAATTCAATATGAGGCAAGCATTCCTCCCACATTTTCTTATTATTCTTCAAAACAGCCCTAAGCATAGTAGACAACGTTCTATTGACTACTTCAGTTTGTCCATCAGTTTGGGGGTGACAAGTAGTACTAAAAAGCAGTTTAGTCCCCAACTTAGCCCATAAACATCTCCAAAAGTGGCTAAGAAATTTAGTATCACGATCTGAAACAATAGTATTTGGCACACCATGCAAGCGAATAATTTCACGAAAGAACAAATCAGCAACATTAACAGCATCATCGCTTTTATGACATGGTATAAAGTGTGCCATTTTCGAGAATCTATCCACAACAACAAATATGCTATCCCTCCCCTTCTTTGTTCGAGGTAAACCTAAAACAAAGTCCATAGATATATCCTCCCAAGGAACACTAGGTACAGGCAAAGGCATATATAAACCATGAGGATTGAGTCGTGACTTAGCTTTTTGACATGTAGTGCATCGAGCAATAAAACGCTCAACATCCCGTCTCATCTTTGGCCAAAAGAAATGTGTAGCAAGTACGTCCTCCGTCTTCTTCACGCCAAAGTGTCCCATTAATCCTCCTCCATGCGCCTCGTGCAACAACAAAAGACGAACGGAGCTAGCTGGAATGCATAGCTTGTTAGCACGAAACACAAATCCATCGTTAACGACAAACTTGTTCCACATTCTTCCTTCTTTACAATTCTGCATTACATCTTTAAAATCAGCATCATGCACATATTGATCTTTGACGGTCTCCAAACCAAATATTTTGAAGTCAAGTTGTGAAAGCATAGTATAGCGACGAGACAATGCATCAGCAATAACATTTTCTTTTCCCTTCTTGTGTTTAATGACATATGGAAAAGTCTCAATGAATTCAACCCATTTAGCATGTCTACGATTCAGTTTAGCTTGACTTTTAATATGTTTCAAAGATTCATGATCAGAATGTATAACAAATTCTTTGGGCCATAAATAATGTTGCCATGTTTCTAAAGTCCGAACAAGAGCATATAATTCTTTATCATAAGTAGAATAATTCAGACTAGGCCCACTCAATTTTTCAGAAAAGTATGCAACAGGTTTGCCATCTTGTAATAACACACCTCCTAATCCAATTCCACTAGCATCACATTCAAGCTCAAAAGTCTTATTAAAATCAGGAAGTTGGAGTAAAGGAGCATGTGTCAACTTATCTTTCAATACCGTGAAGGCTTCTTCCTGTGCGGTACCCCAAACAAAAGGCACATCCTTCTTTGTAAGCTCGTTGAGAGGTGCAGCAATGGTGCTGAAATCTCTCACAAAACGCCTATAGAATCCAGCGAGGCCAAGAGAACTCCTCACTTGTGTGACTGTTTTGGGCTGCGGCCAACTCTCAATAGCTTCAATCTTGGCTTTATCAACTTCAATTCCCTGTGGAGTAACAACATAGGCAAGAAAAGATACTCGGTCGGTGCAAAAGGTGCACTTCCCAAGGTTACCAAACAAACGTGCATCACGTAGAGCAATAAAAACAGCACGTAAATTTTCCAAATGTTCTTCCAAAGATCTGCTATAAATCAATATGTCATCAAAGTAAACTACCACAAATCGTCCAATGAAAGCACGTAAAACTTCGTTCATTAACCTCATGAAAGTACTAGGTGCATTAGTTAACCCAAAAGGCATGACTAACCACTCATATAATCCAAACTTAGTTTTAAATGTTGTTTTCCATTCATCTCCCAATTTCATACGAATTTGATGGTATCCACTACGCAAATCAACTTTGGAGAATATTGTAGAGCCACTCAATTCATCAAGCATATCATCTAGCCTAGGAATAGGATGACGATAACGAATAGTAATATTATTAATGCCTCTACAATCAACTCACATACGCGACGTACCATCCTTTTTCGGCACTAAAATGATAAGAACAGCACAAGGACTAAGGGATTCGCGTATATAACCTTTGTCGAGCAGTTCTTGTACTTGACGCATAATCTCCTTCGTCTCCTCTGGATTGGTACGGTATGGTGCACGGTTGGTTAATGATGCACCGGGAATTAAGTCAATTTGATGCTCAATCTGATAGAGGCGGAGGTGTCCCGTCTTTCGATGAGATGGTGGATTTCGCTTTGGTGGAAGTCGACTTTGACGATCCAACTACGAACGTGCGAGGACGTCGCGCCTTAGCAATCGCTAAACCAACTCCGAGAGGTTATTGACCACGCCGGAGCACGATCAACCTGACCACGAGGGTCTGTTTCCTGCGAGCAAACGAAGAACAAGCAAGAAACTAAGATTGCAATCTGGATATTGCGAATATAATATGAAAGCTTTATTGATCAAGGTGGGGTTCTGTGACGCCTTTGTCTGGTCGTTGAACACAAACGAAGTACGCGAAGTTGCAGCTATGGCGAACTTTTAATCTAAACAAAACCCAAAGTCTAAACGATGCCCTAAGGGTTGTATATATGGAGGAAGAGGGGGGAATTTCGTGGCCCTTGGTGGAGGGGTCCGAAATCAACCCTATCTCTTGTTTCCCCACACATACGGACTCTAAAAATAGCCTATACTTATGTATTTCGAAATTACATGGGCCTGGCCCAATAATAAGGTGACGCAGCACCTAAAATATCCTCGGGACGAAATTTATGAAGTGGCATCTTGTATATTTCGTCCAAGGCTTCATGCACCCATTATGGTGGCTTCAAAGTCCTGAAATCATCACTTGTAACTCCGTTCTTGTTCCCCTTGCGCATGCCATCATCTCCATGCTTGTTCTTGCTCCAATGTTCATCCTTCTCCAAGCTAGGCCCTTCATTTGTAAGCAAAACAAATGTATCCAATTTAGGCAGCATCATATTCGCATGAACATTAGAATCATTACCAAGAAACGAAAGTACCTGGTAATTTAGTTGGCGTGCACGAGCTCTAGTAATTGGTCCAGTATGTATAGCAGCAGGGGCTATGGGTGTAACAATTGTATTGATGTCCTCATCATCCTCCCCTTCTTGAAATGAAGTCGTCCTCGACGGAAGTTCATCTTCCTCACCCAAATAAGGCTTCAAATCTGCAATGTTAAAAGTGGGACTAACCCCAAAATCTGCAGGCAGCTCAAGTTTATATGCATTATCATTTATTTTCTCTAACACCTTAAAGGGACCATCAGCACGTGGCATTAGCTTTGATTTGCGCAAATCAGGAAATCTATCCTTACGCAAATGTAACCAAACAAGATCTCCAGGTGCAAACACAACATGTTTTCTACCCTTATCTCCAGCAAGTTTATATTTAGCATTCATACGCTCAATGTTTTCCTTAGTTAACTCATGCATTTTTAAAATCAATTCAGCACGTTGTTTAGCATCAAAATTAACCTTCTCCGAAGATGGAAGAGGCAACAGATCAATAGATGCACGAGGTAGGAAACCATACACAACTTCAAAAGGGCACATCTTAGTAGTAGAATGCAATGAACGATTATAAGCAAATTCAATATGAGGCAAGCATTCCTCCCACATTTTCTTATTATTCTTCAAAACAGCCCTAAGCATAGTAGACAACGTTCTATTGACTACTTCAGTTTGTCCATCAGTTTGGGGGTGACAAGTAGTACTAAAAAGCAGTTTAGTCCCCAACTTAGCCCATAAACATCTCCAAAAGTGGCTAAGAAATTTAGTATCACGATCTGAAACAATAGTATTTGGCACACCATGCAAGCGAATAATTTCACGAAAGAACAAATCAGCAACATTAACAGCATCATCGCTTTTATGACATGGTATAAAGTGTGCCATTTTCGAGAATCTATCCACGACAACAAATATGCTATCCCTCCCCGAGGTAAACCTAAAACAAAGTCCATAGATATATCCTCCCAAGGAACACTAGGTACAGGCAAAGGCATATATAAACCATGAGGATTGAGTCGTGACTTAGCTTTTTGACATGTAGTGCATCGAGCAATAAAACGCTCAACATCCCGTCTCATCTTTGGCCAAAAGAAATGTGTAGCAAGTACGTCCTCCGTCTTCTTCACGCCAAAGTGTCCCATTAATCCTCCTCCATGCGCCTCCTGCAACAACAAAAGACGAACGGAGCTAGCTGGAATGCATAGCTTGTTAGCACGAAACACAAATCCATCGTTAACGACAAACTTGTTCCACATTCTTCCTTCTTTACAATTCTGCATTACTTCTTTAAAATCAGCATCATGCACATATTGATCTTTGATGGTCTCCAAACCAAATATTTTGAAGTCAAGTTGTGAAAGCATAGTATAGCGACGAGACAATGCATCAGCAATAACATTTTCTTTTCCCTTCTTGTGTTTAATGACATAAGGGAAAGTCTCAATGAATTCAACCCATTTAGCATGTCTACGATTCAGTTTAGCTTGACTTTTAATATGTTTCAAAGATTCATGATCAGAATGTATAACAAATTCTTTGGGCCATAAATAATGTTGCCATGTTTCTAAAGTCCGAACAAGAGCATACATTTCTTTATCATAAGTAGAATAATTCAGACTAGGCCCACTCAATTTTTCAGAAAAGTATGCAACGGGTTTGCCATCTTGTAATAACACACCTCCTAATCCAATTCCACTAGCATCACATTCAAGCTCAAAAGTCATATTAAAATCAGGAAGTTGGAGTAAAGGAGCATGTGTCAACTTATCTTTCAATACGGAGAAGGCTTCTTCCTGTGCGGTACCCCAAAGAAAAGGCACATCTTTCTTTGTAAGCTCGTTGAGAGGTGCAGCAATGGTGCTGAAATCTCTCACAAAACGCCTATAGAATCCAGCGAGGCCAAGAAAACTCCTCACGTGTGTGACCGTTTTGGGCTGCGGCCAACTCTCAATAGCTTCAATCTTGGCTTTATCAACTTCAATTCCCTGTGGAGTAACAACATAGCCAAGAAAAGATACTCGGTCGGTGCAAAAGGTGCACTTCCCAAGGTTACCAAACAAACGTGCATCACGTAGAGCAATAAAAACAGCACGTAAATGTTCCAAATATTCTTCCAAAGATCTGCTATAAATCAATATGTCATCAAAGTAAACTACCACAAATCGTCCAATGAAAGCACGTAAAACTTCGTTCATTAATCTCATGAAAGTACTAGGTGCATTAGTTAACCCAAAAGGCATGACTAACCACTCATATAATCCAAACTTAGTTTTAAATGCTGTTTTCCATTCATCTCCCAATTTCATACGAATTTGATGGTAGCCACTACGCAAATCAACTTTGGAGAATATTGTAGAGCCACTCAATTCACCAAGCATATCATCTAGCCTAGGAATAGGATGACGATAACGAATAGTAATATTATTAATGCCTCTACAATCAACACACATACGTGATGTACCATCCTTTTTCGGCACTAGAATAATAGGAACAGCACAAGGACTAAGGGATTCGCGTATATAACCTTTGTCGAGAAGCTCTTGTACTTGACGCATAATCTCCTTCGTCTCCTCTGGATTGGTACGGTATGGTGCACGGTTTGGCAGTGAAGCACCGGGAATTAAGTCAATCTGATGCTCAATCCCTCGAATAGGCGGTAATCCCGGTGGCACGTCTTGTGGAAAAACGTCAGCGAACTCCTGCAAAATGTTAGTGACAGCAGGAGGCAAAGAGGAAGGCACGTCCTCGAATGAAAATAATGCCTCTTTGCACACAAAAGCATAGCAAACAGATTTGCTGAAATCTAGCTCATCAACATCAGATTTTGATAGAGGCAAAGGTGTCCCGTCTTTCGATGAGATGGTGGATTTCGCTTTGGTGGAAGTCGACTTTGACGATCCGACTACGAACGTGCGAGGACGTCGCGCCTTAGCAATCGCTAAACCAACTCCGAGAGGTTATTGACCACGCCGGAGCACGATCAACCTGACCACGAGGGTCTGTTTCCTGCGAGCAAACGAAGAACAAGCAAGAAACTAAGATTGCAATCTGGATATTGCGAATATAAGATGAAAGCTTTATTGATCAAGGTGGGGTTCTGTGACGCCTTTGTCTGGTCGTTGAACACAAACGAAGTACGCGAAGTTGCAGCTATGGCGAACTTTTAATCTAAACAAAACCCAAAGTCTAAACGATGCCCTAAGGGCTGTATATATGGAGGAAGAGGGGGGAATTTCGTGGCCCTTGGTGGAGGGGTCCGAAATCAACCCTATCTCTTATTTCCCCACACATACGGACTCTAAAAATAGCCTATACTTATGTATTTGGAAATTACATGGGCCTGGCCCAATAATAAGGTGACGCAGCACCTAAAATAGCCTCGGGACGAAATTTATGAAGTGGCATCTTGTATATTTCGTCCAAGGCTTCATGCACCCATTATGGTGGCTTCAAAGTCCTGAAATCATCACTTGTCACTCCGTTCTTGTTTCCCTTGCGCATGCCATCATCTCCATGCTTGTTCTTGCTCCAATGTTCATCCTTCTCCAAGCTAGGCCCTTCATTTGTAAGCAAAACAAATGTATCCAATTTAGGCAGCATCATATTCTCATGAACATTAGAATCATTACCAAGAAACGAAAGTACCTGGTAATTTAATTGGCGTGCACGAGCTCTAGTAATTGGTCCAGTATGTATAGCAGCAGGGGCTGTGGGTGTAACAATTGTATTGATGTCCTCATCACCTGTACTTAGTGTTCCTTGGGAGGATATATCTATGGACTTTGTTTTAGGTTTACCTCGAACAAAGAAGGGGAGGGATAGCATATTTGTTGTCGTGGATAGATTCTCGAAAATGGCACACTTTATACCATGTCATAAAAGCGATGATGCTGTTAATGTTGCTGATTTGTTCTTTCGTGAAATTATTCGCTTGCATGGTGTGCCAAATACTATTGTTTCAGATCGTGATACTAAATTTCTTAGCCACTTTTGGAGATGTTTATGGGCTAAGTTGGGGACTAAACTGCTTTTTAGTACTACTTGTCACCCCCAAACTGATGGACAAACTGAAGTAGTCAATAGAACGTTGTCTACTATGCTTAGGGCTGTTTTGAAGAATAATAAGAAAATGTGGGAGGAATGCTTGCCTCATATTGAATTTGCTTATAATCGTTCATTGCATTCTACTACTAAGATGTGCCCTTTTGAAGTTGTGTATGGTTTCCTACCTCGTGCATCTATTGATCTGTTGCCTCTTCCATCTTCGGAGAAGGTTAATTTTGATGCTAAACAACGTGCTGAATTGATTTTAAAAATGCATGAGTTAACTAAGGAAAACATTGAGCGTATGAATGCTAAATATAAACTTGCTGGAGATAAGGGTAGAAAACATGTTGTGTTTGCACCTGGAGATCTTGTTTGGTTACATTTGCGTAAGGATAGATTTCCTGATTTGCGCAAATCAAAGCTAATGCCACGTGCTGATGGTCCCTTTAAGGTGTTAGAGAAAATAAATGATAATGCATATAAACTTGAGCTGCCTGCAGATTTTGGGGTTAGTCCCACTTTTAACATTGCAGATTTGAAGCCTTATTTGGGTGAGGAAGATGAGTTTCCGTCGAGGACGACTTCATTTCAAGAAGGGGAGGATGATGAGGACATCAATACCATTGTTACACCCACAACCCCTACTGCTACATATACGGGACCAATTACTAGAGCTCGCGCACGCCAATTAAATTATCAGGTACTTTCATTTCTTGGTAATGATTCTAATGTTCATGAGAATATGATGCTGCCTAAATTGGATACATTTGTTTTGCTTACAAATGAAGGGCCTAGCTTGGAGATGGATGAACATTGGAGCAAGAACATGATAGAGGCGAGGGTGTCCCATCTTTCGATGAGATGGTGGATTTCGCTTTGGTGGAAGTCGACTTTGACGATCCGACTACGAACGTGCGAGGACGTCGCGCCTTAGCAATCGCTAAACCAACTCCGAGAGGTTATTGACCACGCCGGAGCACGATCAACCTGACCACGAGGGTCTGTTTCTTGCGAGCAAACGAAGAACAAGCAAGAAACTGAGATTGCAATCTGGATATTGCGAATATAAGATGAAAGCTTTATTGATCAAGGTGGGGTTCTGTGACGCCTTTGTCTGGTCGTTGAACACAAACGAAGTACGCGAAGTTGCAGCTATGGCGAACTTTTAATCTAAACAAAACCCAAAGTCTAAACGATGCCCTAAGGGCTGTATATATGGAGGAAGAGGGGGGAATTTCGTGGCCCTTGGTGGAGGGGTCCGAAATCAACCCTATCTCTTGTTTCCCCACACATACGGACTCTAAAAATAGCCTATACTGATGTATTTCGAAATTACATGGGCCTGGCCCAATAATAAGGTGACGCAGCACCTAAAATAGCCTCGGGACGAAATTTATGAAGTGGCGTCTTGTATATTTCGTCCAAGGCTTCATGCACCCATTATGGTGGCTTCAAAGTCCTGAAATCATCACTTGTAACTTCGTTCTTGTTTCCCTTGCGCATGCCATCATCTCCATGCTTGTTCTTGCTCCAATGTTCATCCTTCTCCAAGCTAGGCCCTTCATTTGTAAGCAAAACAAATGTATCCAATTTAGGCAGCATCATATTCTCATGAACATTAGAATCATTACCAAGAAACGAAAGTACCTGGTAATTTAGTTGGCGTGCACGAGCTCTAGTAATTGGTCCAGTATGTATAGCAGCAGGGGCTGTGGGTGTAACAATTGTATTGATGTCCTCATCAACAAGAGTATAGTGATTGTTTCTACCATGGTGTACAGAATTTTTATCAAATTGCCATGGTCTACCAAGTAATAAGGAACATGCTTGCATAGGTACCACATCACAATCAACATAATCAGCATATGTAGAGATACTAAAATGCACACGAACAGTACGTGTTACCTTAACCTTGCCGCTGTTGTTGAACCATTGGATGTAGTAAGGATGTGGATGTGGTCTTGTGGTGAGAGAAAGCTTCTCCACAATCTCCATGCTAGCCAAGTTGTTGCAGCTCCCTCCGTCTATGATGACGCGCACAGAACGTTCCTTCACAACTCCCTTGGTATGGAACAAATTGTGCCTCTGATTTTGCTCAGCTTGTGTGACCTGCACACTCAAAACACGTTGAGCAACTAAACATTCATACCTGTCAGCGTCTTCAGGAGCCATGTATTGCGTCTCATGATCAGAATCATCTCCACCATGTTCTTCACGTGTAATAAGAGCCAAAGTCTCCTCATCATAGTCACTAGCGGACTCATATCCACCATCCGCGGTAGCAATCATCACACGCGGAGATTTGCATTCCCTCGCATAATGACCTCCTCCCTTACAACGACGACAAATAATATCACTTGTGTGCCCTGTTGATGCCATGGAAGAAGACGAACGCTATGCAGGCCCCGCAGGTGCGCTCTTGGCAGATAATGGTGGTTGTGCCTGTTTTCTTGTATCACGGCTAGAGGTGGCACCGGATGGAGGTGCTGGTGTAGTTGAAGTAGAGGATGCACGTGGTGTCCATGATGAAGGTCGGCCTGCAGAAAAGTTAGTTCGCCCCAATGCTTGTCGAGCCTGCACTTCACGTTCAGCTTTACAAGCAAGATGGAATAAACGAGTGATATTAGTATACTCCTTATAGTCTAGAATGGTCTGAATCTCTCTATTTAATCCACCCAGAAAACGTGCAAGCATAGCTTCATTCTCCTCAACAATACCACATCTAATCATGCCAGTTTGTAATTCCTGATAATATTCTTCTACAGAATTTTTCCCTTGTCTTAAAAGCTGCAATTTTTGAAGCAATTCACGTTGATAATATGGTGGAACCCAACGAGTACGCATAGCAGTTTTCAAAGCAGCCCAAGTAGTTGGAATAGGATATAATCTACAATGTTCAGACTACCATACACATGCAAAACTAGTGAAAGCACAAACAGCAGCAGCAACTCGTCTCTCATCAGGATATTGTAAACATGTAAATCGTTGTTCAGTTTCTAACTCCCAAGTAAGATATATATCAGGAACATATCTACCCTCAAATGGTGGAATATTCAATTTCAGTTTAGGAATATGGACATCATCGCGTACCTGAGGTGGTGGTGCAGGCCTACCATTACGAATATATACCTGAGGTCGACCTGGTGGTGGTGGTGCTGGTGGCTGCACGTAGTTCGGATTTTGATCAACCTCATCCTCATAATCTCCCACATAATCATCATCCTCCTGGGTACCAGCAGCAGCAGTAGCAGGAGCCAAAGAAGCACCAACAGCAGTAGCAGCGGCACCAGAATTTTGTCCTCGCTCAATAGGAACACGCTGTGCTCGTCCATACTGATTCGGAAGGGGGCGTAGTTGTTGTTGTTGCAGAGGTGCGACAGGTGCAGCCGGTGGTGGAAGACGCGCAAGCAGTTCATTAAATCTGTTATCGAGCTTTGTTTCGAACGTCTTCTCAAGGCCAGTAATCTTCTCCATAGCCTCTTCAAAATTGTTCAGCACATCTTGCACCTGTTCAGTCATCATTTGCTGAAACTTATCATGAAGCTCCTTGTTCGATAAGTTCTCCCAGTCAATCTCGTCGGCTTGTGATCCTGGCATGGTTAGCAGCAATAGAAACACACAAGAATATGATCCTACAGACTACTAAGAAGTGATGGTGGTGTATCACAAATCCGTCAAGCAAATCTCAAATTCTTACCAGTTCTTACCCAGTAGCAGGCGGTGATCGGCAACAGTTGTAGTCAAAAACTCTCAAAGCTTGGATAGAGCGATTACCAGGGAGAGTCAAACGCACGACGTAGATGTATGTGGAGCTGGGAAGGCTTATAGTATGGTAGCAAAAAGGGTCAGCAATAATCAATTCAGAGATGCAAAGTTGAATAAACGCTCAACGACGGTACTGTGCTGGTCCTAGGCTAGACTGTGCTAGAGACGCGAGCCTAGAACACCAACAAAATCACGGCGCGGCACGTAAACAAGGGAAAAGCACACTCTGAATTTTTTTTCGCTCTTTTTTTTTTGCGCTCTTTTTTTTTGCGCTGCTTTTTTTTTTGCGAAAAATCACTATAATGGCGAGTGTCTCAAAACTCTTCCTAGCTCAAACGGACAGGATGGGCACGAAATTTTTTCGACCAATTTTTTTTTTCGACTGCCCGGACCCAAAAACTGGAAACGGGTCAAAAAAAACTTCCTATAATGGCACCTGTCTCAAAACACTCAGAAACACCTAAAAATAGGATAGCCAGAATTTTTTTCGAAAAATGCGTTTTCGAAAATTTTTGGGCCTAAACGGAGCGTGGCTACCCGACTCTTTTTTCTTTTTTTTTTCCCGAAACCTACTCCGGCAAGGAAACACGAATCGGAATCTAGATGGATCTCGAAAACAAACCTAATAAGCAAGGAACTCGGATTGGTGGTGGATATATGGTGGTGGTATATGGCAGCGGTGGTGGTACCGGTGGTAGTATATGGATATGGATCGGTGGTGGTATATGGACACGGATTGGTGGTGGTATATGGATACGGATTCGGAGCGGTGGCGGATAAGCGGTGGTGGTAGATGGCAGGGGCGATGATGATGGTGCGGCGGCGGCGTGACAACTTATGACCAGAACTCGAAACTCTAAAAGACTAGACTCTAAGACCAGCAACTAGACACGACGATGCAACCGCAAATTCAACAAAGCAAAACCCTAAAAAGATTATGCAAAGGCTCAGATTGGTTCGGATATGATGAACTAACCCTAATTTTTTTTTGTGGCTTTTTCGTGGACTGTAGGTATGAAGAACAAACTCGATCTAAACTACGAAATACTGTAAAATCTCACCGAGCAACCTGGAAATCTGATACCACTTGATAGGGGCAAAGGTGTCCCGTCTTTCGATGAGATGGTGGATTTCGCTTTGGTGGAAGTCGACTTTGACGATCCGACTACGAACGTGCGAGGACGTCGCGCCTTAGCAATCGCTAAACCAACTCCGAGAGGTTATTGACCACGCCGGAGCACGATCAACCTGACCACGAGGGTCTGTTTCCTGCGAGCAAACGAAGAACAAGCAAGAAACTAAGATTGCAATCTGGATATTGCGAATATAAGATGAAAGCTTTATTGATCAAGGTGGGGTTCTGTGACGCCTTTGTCTGGTCGTTGAACACAAACGAAGTACGCGAAGTTGCAGCTATGGCGAACTTTTAATCTAAACAAAACCCAAAGTCTAAACGATGCCCTAAGGGCTGTATATATGGAGGAAGAGGGGGGGAATTTCGTGGCCCTTGGTGGAGGGGTCCGAAAATCAACCCTATCTCTTGTTTCCCCACACATACGGACTCTAAAAATAGCCTATACTTATGTATTTCGAAATTACATGGGCCTGGCCCAATAATAAGGTGACGCAGCACCTAAAATAGCCTCGGGACGAAATTTATGAAGTGGCATCTTGTATATTTCGTCCAAGGCTTCATGCACCCATTATGGTGGCTTCAAAGTCCTGAAATCATCACTTGTAACTCCGTTCTTGTTCCCCTTGCGCATGCCATCATCTCCATGCTTGTTCTTGCTCCAATGTTCATCCTTCTCCAAGCTATGCCCTTCATTTGTAAGCAAAACAAATGTATCCAATTTAGGCAGCATCATATTCTCATGAACATTAGAATCATTACCAAGAAACGAAAGTACCTAGTAATTTAGTTGGCGTGCACGAGCTCTAGTAATTGGTCCAGTATGTATAGCAGCAGGGGCTGTGGGTGTAACAATTGTATTGATGTCCTCATCATCCTCCCCTTCTTGAAATGAAGTCGTCCTCGACGGAAGTCCATCTTCCTCACCCAAATAAGGCTTCAAATCTGCAATGTTAAAAGTGGGACTAACCCCAAAATCTGCAGGCAGCTCAAGTTTATATGCATTATCATTTATTTTCTCTAACACCTTAAAGGGACCATCAGCACGTGGCATTAGCTTTGATTTGCGCAAATCAGGAAATCTATCCTTACGCAAATGTAACCAAACAAGATCTCCAGGTGCAAACACAACATGTTTTCTACCCTTATCTCCAGCAAGTTTATATTTAGCATTCATACGCTCAATGTTTTCCTTAGTTAACTCATGCATTTTTAAAATCAATTCAGCACGTTGTTTAGCATCAAAATTAACCTTCTCCGAAGATGGAAGAGGCAACAGATCAATAGATGCACGAGGTAGGAAACCATACACAACTTCAAAAGGGCACATCTTAGTAGTAGAATGCAATGAACGATTATAAGCAAATTCAATATGAGGCAAGCATTCCTCCCACATTTTCTTATTATTCTTCAAAACAGCCCTAAGCATAGTAGACAACGTTCTATTGACTACTTCAGTTTGTCCATCAGTTTGGGGGTGACAAGTAGTACTAAAAAGCAGTTTAGTCCCCAACTTAGCCCATAAACATCTCCAAAAGTGGCTAAGAAATTTAGTATCACGATCTGAAACAATAGTATTTGGCACACCATGCAAGCGAATAATTTCACGAAAGAACAAATCAGCAACATTAACAGCATCATCGCTTTTATGACATGGTATAAAGTGTGCCATTTTCGAGAATCTATCCACGACAACAAATATGCTATTCCTCCCCTTCTTTGTTCGAGGTAAACCTAAAACAAAGTCCATAGATATATCCTCCCAAGGAACACTAGGTACAGGCAAAGGCATATATAAACCATGAGGATTGAGTCGTGACTTAGCTTTTTGACATGTAGTGCAGCGAGCAATAAAACGCTCAACATCCCGTCTCATCTTTGGCCAAAAGAAATGTGTAGCAAGTACGTCCTCCGTCTTCTTCACGCCAAAGTGTCCCATTAATCCTCCTCCATGCGCCTCCTGCAACAACAAAAGACGAACGGAGCTAGCTGGAATGCATAGCTTGTTAGCACGAAACACAAATCCATCGTTAACAACAAACTTGTTCCACATTCTTCCTTCTTTACAATTCTGCATTACATCTTTAAAATCAGCATCATGCACATATTGATCTTTGATGGTCTCCAAACCAAATATTTTGAAGTCAAGTTGTGAAAGCATAGTATAGCGACGAGACAATGCATCAACAATAACATTTTCTTTTCCCTTCTTGTGTTTAATGACATAAGGAAAAGTCTCAATGAATTCAACCCATTTAGCATGTCTACGATTCAGTTTAGCTTGACTTTTAATATGTTTCAAAGATTCATGATCAGAATGTATAACAAATTCTTTGGGCCATAAATAATGTTGCCATGTTTCTAAAGTCCGAACAAGAGCATATAATTCTTTATCATAAGTAGAATAATTCAGACTAGGCCCACTCAATTTTTCAGAAAAGTATGCAACACGTTTGCCATCTTGTAATAACACACCTCCTAATCCAATTCCACTAGCATCACATTCAAGCTCAAAAGTCTTATTAAAATCAGGAAGTGATAGAGGCGAGGGTCCCGATCTTTCGATGAGATGATGGATATCGCTTTGGTGGAAGTCGACTTTGACGATCCGACTACGAACGTGCGAGGACGTCGCGCCTTAGCAATCGCTAAACCAACTCCGAGAGGTTATTGACCACGCCGGAGCATGATCAACCTGACCACGAGGGTCTGTTTCCTGCGAGCAAACGAAGAACAAGCAAGAAACTAAGATTGCAATCTGGATATTGCGAATATAAGATGAAAGCTTTATTGATCAAGGTGGGGTTCTGTGACGCCTTTGTCTGGTCGTTGAACACAAACGAAGTACGCGAAGTTGCAGCTATGGCGAACTTTTAATCTAAACAAAACCCAAAGTCTAAACGATGCCCTAAGGACTGTATATATGGAGGAAGAGGGGGGAATTTCGTGGCCCTTGGTGGAGGGGTCCGAAATCAACCCTATCTCTTGTTTCCCCACACATACGGACTCTAAAAATAGCCTATACTTATGTATTTCGAAATTACATGGGCCTGGCCCAATAATAAGGTGACGCAACACCTAAAATAGCCTCGGGACGAAATTTATGAAGTGGCATCTTGTATATTTCGTCCAAGGCTTCATGCACCCATTATGGTGGCTTCAAAGTCCTGAAATCATCACTTGTAACTCCGTTCTTGTTCCCCTTGCGCATGCCATCATCTCCATGCTTGTTCTTGCTCCAATGTTCATCCTTCTCCAAGCTAGGCCCTTCATTTGTAAGCAAAACAAATGTATCCAATTTAGGCAGCATCATATTCTCATGAACATTAGAATCATTACCAAGAAACGAAAGTACCTGGTAATTTAGTTGGCGTGCACGAGCTCTAGTAATTGGTCCAGTATGTATAGCAGCAGGGGCTGTGGGTGTAACAATTGTATTGATGTCCTCATCATAATCACCACATTTTTTTTTCCGAAACCTACTCCGGCAAGGAAACACGAATCGGAAACTAGATGGATCTCGAAAACAAACCTAATAAGCAAAGAACTCGGATTGGTGGTGGATATAAGGTGGTGGTATATGGCAGTGGTGGTGGTAGCGGTGGTAGTATATGGATATGGATCGGTGGTGGTATATGGACACGGATTGGTGGTGGTATATGGATACGGATTCGGTGCGGTGGTGGTAGATGGCAGGGGCGATGATGATGGTGCTGCGGCGGCGTGACAACTTATGACCAGAACTCGAAACTCTAAAAGACTAGACTCTAAGACCAGCAACTAGACCGACGATGCAACCGCAAATTCAACAAAGCAAAACCCTAAAAAGATTATGCAAAGGCTCAGATTGGTTCGGATATGATGAACTAACCCTAATTTTTTTTGCGGCTTTTTCGTGGACTGTAGGTATGAAGAATAGACTCGATCTAAACTACGAAAAACTGTAAAATCTCACCGAGCAACCTGGAAATCTGATACCACTTGATAGAGGCGGAGGTGTCCCGTCTTTCGATGAGATGGTGGATTCCGCTTTCGTGGAAGTCGACTTTGACGATCCGACTACGAACGTGCGAGGACGTCGCGCCTTAGCAATCGCTAAACCAACTCCGAGAGGTTATTGACCACGCCGGAGCATGATCAACCTGACCACGAGGGTCTGTTTCCTGCGAGCAAACGAAGAACAAGCAAGAAACTAAGATTGCAATCTGGATATTGCGAATATAAGATGAAAGCTTTATTGATCAAGGTGGGGTTCTGTGACGCCTTTGTCTGGTCGTTGAACACAAACGAAGTACGCGAAGTTGCAGCTATGGTGAACTTTTAATCTAAACAAAACCCAAAGTCTAAACGATGCCCTAAGGGCTGTATATATGGAGGAAGAGGGGGGAATTTCGTGGCCCTTGGTGGAGGGGTCCGAAATCAACCCTATCTCTTGTTTCCCCACACATACGGACTCTAAAAATAGCCTATACTTATGTATTTCGAAATTACATGGGCCTGGCCCAATAATAAGGTGACGCAGCACCTAAAATAGCCTCGGGACGAAA